>NW_025835334.1:943758-1019334 GCF_002878395.1 Capsicum annuum
CACAGACTTCACTATAGGTAAAGGGATGATCCCAAAACTCCAATGCTCTGGGTACTTAGATTTTCCCTGCATCTATGGCTCAAAACCCAAACATGATGATTTTCTATTAAGAATGTCATCACTTAATCTATCATTTCTATTGGCTACAGAACTGGTAAATTTAATCACTTCATGGGCTGATTTGGCTAAAGAATTTCTTATTCGGTTCTTCCCGTCTAGTAACACTGTGAGATAATATGCTTCAAACGGAAGCTAAACAAGAATCTTTATCATGCTTGGGAGAGGTTTAAGGCTCTTCTTAGGGACTACCCACACCATCAACAGTCCAACGAGGTACTTGCTCATACTTTTTTAGAAGCACTTGACCAAAATACAAAGATTTTACTAAACCATAGGTGGTCAACCACTAGCGTTGAATTATGATGAGCTTTATACATTGTTGAATTGTATAGCACAAGGAAATCTCGAGTGGTATTCAGATGCTAGAAGTTCCATGAAAAAAAGTACAGGGGTATTAGAGGTAGACCAGTTCAATCAGTTAAAAAACCTAAAATTGGGATCTCCACAACTTATAATAGAAGTCAATGCAGTTTATTAAGGTAGTATTGGTGTGAGATCTGCAAAAATATTAACCATTCTCAAAGACCAAATTATGGTAATGCCTACAACATGAAGTGGCAGATTCATTCATGGAATGCCCAACAATAACAAATTTGGAAACTACAGGCATAAGTAAATTAGTCAACTAGCAATATGGGAGAGATGTTGAAGCAGCTTTTAGCTAATCAAGCATAGTTGACAGCAGACATGAAAAATTCACAAGTGACTCAAAGAAGCTTAGAGTTGTAGATAGGGAAGTTACAACAAGAATTCAATAATAGGCCACAAAGTGGTTTTCCAGCAGATACAGAGAATCCAAAAGAAGTTATGGCAATCACCTTGAGGAGTGGTAAAGAGCTTTATAGAGAACCTCCAAAGGAAACTAAGGAGGTAAATAATGAGGGGGTAACTCCACAGGTTTCTAAAAAAGTTGTTGAAGAATCAAGGAAGTCTGAGTACTTGAAAACTAAATTTCTTAAGAAAAAGTGAAGAAGACACCACCACTACCCTTCCCTCAGAGGCAAATTAAAGCGAAGAAGGATGTAATGTTTAAGAAGTTCTTTGATACATTCAGTGAACTTCAGATTAACTTACCTTTGTTAGATATTTTGCATGGTATGCCCAAGTATGCAAAGTACTTGAGAGGTGTATTTTCTAATAAGGTGAAATTACAGTATGTGGGGGTAATAACACATACTAAAAAGTGTAGCGCTGTAATGACATAGAAAATCCCAAGAAATTGAGGGATCCGAGGAAGTTTACTCTCCTGATCCAGATTAGGATTAAAGTGGTCCATGTACTGAGTGATTTAAGGCCAAGCATAAATCTAATGCCCCTATCTTTGTTTGACATATTAGGCTTTGGAAAGCCTAGATCGACCATGGTGGTTTTGCAGCTAGCAAACGGATCCACTGCCAATCCAGAAGGAATTATTAAGGATTTCATTATAAAGGATTTCATTATTAATAATTCCTTCTGGATTGGCAAAGATTTCATTATAAAGGTTGGTAAATTTTTTATTTTTGTTGACTTTATTGCTCATGATTTTGAGGTAGATGAATAGGTACCAATCATCATGGGGCATCCTTTCTTAGCAACTGGAGGAGCGTTAATTGATATTAAAGAAGGCACGCTCAAAATAAGGATAGAGGATGAAGAGGTGTTATTTGATGTTTACAAAGCACCCAAAATAACGTCCCACTATAAATATTTGTGTATGATCAATGTTATTGAAGGGGACAAGTTTAGGGTGGTTAGTCCATCAAAGACCTCTTTGGCCTACCTAATTGAGTAGCCTAAGCTTCTACCGCCTAAGCCCAATTTGTTGCTAATTGATGAGCCTGAAAAGTCTGAAGTTGAGGAATCTGCTATTCTTGAAAATTCACACCCAAGAGGGGTGAATATAATAAGAAGATAGAGGTCAAGTGTGAGAAAAAGAAGGCAAGAGAATGACTAAGTCATTAGTTGGGTCGTGTCCCAACACTAAATTAGGCGCTGCTTGGGAGGAAACCTAAGTTAAGTAGGTATCATTTCTTTTTAGTTTTTAGTTTTTATTTCACATAATTTTGGTTTTTGATTGAGTCGTAGGTTAATGGGAAGTCTTAGTACCAAAAACCTGAGCTAAAAAGCATTGCAAAAAACTGAGTGTAGGGTCCCAGGGATCCTACAAATGTAAAAGATGCTACTATCAAGGCCTATAAGCCTCAGGGAATATTTCTATCTCTTACTTATAAGTCCACTTTGGGGACAAAGTAGATTTTTAAGTGTGGGGTTGGGAAATTCCAAAATTTTGGCTCAGTTTAAAAAAAATTGGGTAAGATATTCTTGTTGGTGCTATTTTTTATTACATAGTGCAAGTATTTTGTTTGGTAAAAGCATGTGAAATAAGTGAATTGCTACTTTTGAGACTCTTAGGCTCAGTTTTGTGACTCTTTTTTGGCTTAAATTTAAATTCATACTATTATTTGGTAGGGAGTCTATGATGATCCTATTGAGTCGAACATGTGGCATGTGCGTATGAGATTTTTGTATTTTCCTAGTTGCATGTGATGTGTATAAATTGCCTTGTGTGTGTTTAAAGAGAAATAAAGAATGGGAGTTTAGGAGATGATTTAGACATTTATTTGATAACCTTGTCTTATACCTTCTATTTTTCCTACCCTTTGTGCATTATCCTAGTTAACCAACATTAATCCTTTAGCCTTTTCTTCGGTAGCCGCATAAGTAGCCTAATCCCTTATTCGATAAACTATAATTTGATCCAAAAAAAAGGTTCCTAAGTTCTTTAATAAAAAATGATTTAGTAAGGAGTTTGAGAAATTGAAGAAGAAAAAGGTGAAATTGATGCCCCAAGGTAATAGTTATTTGATGTGTGGTGGTTAGGAGTGATATAAATGCTGTTAAAATATTCCCATGATTGTAGAAAATAAGAAAAATTAAATCTTGAAGGAATAAATAATACACCCACCATGTCTTTGTGAAAACGCTTAAAAGAGATGGGACAAAACAAAGAATGGGGTAGCAAAAAATAGTGCAAATTAGTTGTTGGAGATTGGTTCTAAATTATAATGTACTATATTAAAGCGTATAGAGAGGTTAATCACTATTCCAAAATAGTTCCTACCCATCACTTAGCCTATATTACAACCCAAAAAGACCTAATTGATCCTATACACGACATTCTGATATTAGTGGAGCACTACACTAAGGGCAAGCTTATGGTTTAATGTGTGTAACTTGTGAATTACCTGTGAGAGTGAGCATAATTTGATTCTTATACCCATGTTATGAATTGCATAATTGTGAGTGATTATGGGTTACTCTCTTTTTATGAGGGGCACATGTTTGATGAATATGGGTGATTTGTATGACGTCCTTTATTTAATTATAACCATGAGTTTTCCAACTAGGTGAGTCAATTCTTTAGGATAGGCTATTTTGGAGTATTGTTCATAAGCTTTTAATTATGTTTGTAACATGCGTCGTGTAGAACTTACATTCTGTGTAGTCATGGTAGTACTAGCTTGAGTATTTTGCATAGAGTAGAATTGTAGAGTCTCCATATCATGATTTTTATAGTAACGAGTTATTCGAGGATGAACAAGGTTTTTAAGTGTGCGGTGGTGATGTTGGGTGTATTTATGCATTCTATTATCATTATTCTAGGCATTTTAGTCTTTTTTTTAGGATGATTCGTGTGATATATGGTTTGATGATGAGATAAATGTGTATCAAAGTTTTAGAGCATGTTTTTATAATGTTCAAAGTGAATTCCAAACAAGTTTCTACTTAATTATGTCATTCACAATTCAACCCAGAAAATTAGTGTTACTAGCTTGAACTAGGTGCTTGTCTAGTTGGTCTCGTTAGATTCTAGTATGTTTAATGAGTTCCTTATGATTTAAATGTCTGATTATGAATGGAGCAACTTGTTGGGAGTGAGCAAAGTTCAATTTGATTAAGTTAAGAGTCGGAACATAAAGCTAAAGATCAATGCAAACTAGCTTAGCTTAGCTCTTGTTTTGATTCGTCGTTATGGATGTAGTGTTGTTTAAATTGATAATTTTTTTTGTGTAATTATTTAGGAAGCTTTGGATCTGAAAATGATGATATTTTGATGTTGAAAAGGTACTAACAAGGGAGACTTAACACTTGGGTAGGGTTATATGTTATAGTTTTATGATTTTTGAGTATGGATGAAATATGATATTTCATACTTGATACTTCATTAGTCTTATTATTTTAGTTTCTTGGACATGAATAGGATAGGTTATCCTTATTATCTCATTGGCTATTTATGTGGTTTCTGAACATTGGGTGTAGTTTCTATTCTATTTATATGTTATGTATATCTCCTTTATATTTGTTGCTCAATTTTTCGTTGCCTATTGAATACCATTTATTTGGTACTCATGCTACACTTCTTTATCTTTTAGGTCATAGTATGCATTATCATCATTTATGTGTGAGTCGTGCGAAGCATCCATGGTTCAGAGACTTAAAGTGAGCTCCTTACGAATAGCGTATTATTTACCTCCTTCTGATGTACTAGATTTGTCTCTATATTGAATTTAGAGGTAAGTTGTATCAATGTAATTTATTTCATCTATTCTATTTTTGTACTGTCATTATATTATTAGAGGCTCTTGTAGTAATACCACCAAATTTTGGGACTTTATTATATATTTGATTCTCTTATTTCATCTATTTTGCATTCTCTTCTATATATATTTGGGTAGTCCTTTACTAGCCACTTTGGACTATGGGGATAGGTTTACCTATTGTTGGGTTATGGTAGACGCCATCATGATCTGAGAAATTAGGTCGTGGCACATACTTAACGTACAAAACTGCATCATCATTTGAATCTAAAAAGATGCCAACTGAGTAGGCAATGTAGTGTCACTGTCCACCTTGATCATACTTGAAGGCTGCTTCACCAAACTTTTGTATACATCACCCCATTATTTTGGATTGCCTTTTGCAATTTGGTTAAGAAGAGTATACAGCTCATTATAAGTTTTCTCTAATCTTTTACTACCTACGGCTGAATCTAACAATTTTTTTGTGTTATAGTCAAGTTCTTCAACAAAAGTGTAAGATAATACCTCATTGACCTATTGGTGATACAGATGATCTGTGAGAAGAGACTTGAATCTCTCCTATGCATGATAGAGATTCTCATCTTGCTTTTGTTTAAAACTCAAGATCTTACTCCTCAACCTTGTATTTTTGCCAGAAGGAAAGACTCGAATGAGGAACTTCTTTGCCAAGCCATTTCAAGTTGTGATTGAGTTTGAAATTTCTTCCTTTAACCATTTCTTCTCTCCCACAAATAATGAGAAGGGAAAGAGTGTGAGCCTTACATAGTCTGTGGAGACTCTAATATGAATAAAAGTGTCACTGATCTCCAATAGGTTCTATAGATAAACCTGTGGATCCTCATGTGACAAGCTTTTAAATTTCCCGTTACTTTGCAACAATTGCATTATGGTTTGCTTAATCATTAGTTTTGAGTGAGATTTCTACTCCACACACTATTCTTTGTGCTTGCTGTTCTTCAATCATGATTACAAGAATGGCTTCTCCTTGCTGAACTTGCAAGAAGGTGTAGAGAAGTATTGCTTATCTTCTTAATTAATTCAAGAATAACTTATGTTTGGAATATGGTTCAACCAACTCCCTCTTCCTTGAAGCTTGTCTTAGATCTCAACCTATATCTACAACTTCAATAGCTAAGACCAAGTTGTCAGCACTAATCAAACAAATTAGTAAAACTAAAAATCAGAGAGTTGCTAATTTTCAAGTCCTCTTCAATGAACCAAAAACTTGGTACGGAGTCCTACCGCCCACACAAGTATACGTGGTCGTACAAGTAATAAAGTGTCCCTTTTGAACTAAATATCAATCCAATAGGGACTTGGTGTTTAGCAATCAATCCAATTCTAGCATTACTAATGAGATTAAATAAGTGTGAGATGTAATCAAAAGAGAGTTTGAGTTCTGGAAATTTGAAAGTAACAATAAACAATAACAAGAATAAAAAGTGTTTGGAACAATAATAAGGGGGAATCCAGGGTCAATGCACTTTGAACAATCCTATAAAGCTATACAATCTTGTTGGTCAAGTTAATGATCTTGGTTGTTGATTCATGGGGTTAATAACATGATTATGGTCTTTTGAGCCTCAAATCTTCAATTAAATTAGCCTCATATCTATATCATTGAGCGAGGATGTGAGAACTAATTAAGATGCATTTTTTGTTCATCCCATATTTAAACCAAATGAGGTGAATTAGGTATATTTCTATCCTGACCACAAATCCTATCTTTAGTTCATCTAAAAGAGAAGAGCCCACTCTATATGTTCTATATTCTAATATAATATTCCCCCTCTTAGGCTCACAATAGAAATATAGTTGTATTTTAAATGGTGCAATTCAGTAGAGTAGTAAATATAGGAACATATGAACAATAAAATATGATAATCAACTTAAAACCAACTTAATTTCATTCTACGTATTTATGTTTGTAGCCTCAACCATATAAAGAGGGTGTCTAGACACTCATAGTCATACAAAGAGTCATAATAATTGAATTCATATGTAAAAACTGAAAAAACTAAAGTAAAGAATAAAAAAAGCATATTTGGTGCCTCCGTTTTGTGTTTTCTCTCCACCAAGTAGTTCAAAAATTCTATAAAAAATAAAATAAGTATCAAATTTATAGTAAAAAGGGAAAATCGGATGAAAACACCCCTCCACCATGCCCTTATTGCGTGGCTCAGTGGGTATGAAGCGCTCTTTTTATGCATGCACACTATTTTGTGAGATTAAAATTTTGGCCAACTTTGTGATATGCCTTATAATATGGCTCAGTGGTCGTGTGATTAGTGGTGATTTACTACTCTTTCGTGCTCATTATTCATGCACATTACTTTATTTTGAATGAATAAATAAGACATAATTGTGATTGAATGAACTAAGATCCATATTTTACAGGTATAAGGTTGAGGAGATTAGAAGATATGGAATGGAGCTGAAAATGATCAAAAAGGGAGTAAGTAAAGTGCAGCTGAAGACTTGGAAAAGAGGAGCTTTGGATACCGTGGTCGCGGTAAGTGACCGTGATTGCGACAACCTTCTTTTTATAACATTTATTTAAATTTAACTTGTATCTATCTTTTCAAATTAATTTGATCACCACTCTCATTTGTCATCGTGGATTTGACCCCGACTCCAAAGTTGGGTAAATATATTGACGACGACCACCTTGCCCTTAATTAATGTGTAAGCGTTATCAAAAATGGTGTCGTTATCAGGGAACAATTTGGTGTATTGAGTTAGTTTGAAATTTTAGCTTGCTTGATTAAATTCAAGCTTGTTTATATGCGTTTGTGATTTTTTTTACAAGTAGATTTTATTTTATTTTTATTTTACTCGATCGCATCCTCTAATAAATATGAGTTTAACGATTGAAAGTCATATCACCCATGTTCATATTGTTATGGACCACACTTTAGGAGAGATTGTAAGTATGCTCCCCAAGGAGATTTTTTACCGTCTCCATCCGATTGGGAGTATGGTTACCCAATGTGTGGCTATCTACAAGGACATTGGGATGAGTGTTAAAACACCCCTTCCCCCTACTATACTAATCGAATTGCTAGTTTTTCCTATGATTTTATTAGGTTATATGATAAGAAATCAAAAGAAAAATGCACCGATTCCAGTAGTTGTGACCCAAGGTTATGAGCCATCTTGGATTGGGTAGATGCAACAGGGGAAAATATGGAATACATATACAAAAAAAGGACAAGTGTTAAGAAAGAGCTCTTGGGCAAAGAAGAAAAGCTTGAACCTATCACTACCTTTCCTGCTACTTAAGAGGAGTGTTATTATGAAGAGAAACAAAGTTATGATGATGATCTTGGTAGGGAAGATTCCTCAATGACTTCTCAATCATCCGACTCATATGAAGGAGAAGAAGCCATAATAATGGAAATGAGACTTGAGTCAAGAAGAGGCAAAACAAACCTCTTATGATGACTCTAACTCATTTTGTTGTGACAATGATTTGGAGAAAGCTAACCCAAAGTTAGGTTTTGGACCTCGTTCAACCTACTTTTCAAAATTAGGCATAGAGGATGTGATGAAGATCTATCTTTTTAACCAAATAGAGAATTATGGGGAGGTAGAGTCCGACTGTTGTATTTTAGGGTTTATCATTTTGAATGAGTACATGGAGCCGTGAACATCAAAAGCCAAGATGCTCAACATCCAAACTACAAGGAATAGCTTATTGATATGCTTAATTTTACCTAAGGAGCAAATTAAGAAGATCGATGTAAAGTTGGGTAAAAGGTTTAAGTTTTCAAAATGGTGTGATTGGGGCTTTCTTTCCATTTTACCACCTCTCCTAGGTTTTATCTTGGAAGATTTGAATTTTCTGTCCCTCTGTCGCTCATTGCATATAGAGCAAAAGTTGGGACGGAGATTCAAATTTTTCAAGTAGAGACATAAAAGAAAATTAAAGTCTTCGTGTTCCGATGATAAATAAGGCACTTGATGGGAGGAAACCCATTATTTCTATGTTCGTGCAACTTAGTTTTGGAATAATTCACGTAATTTTCATGTTTTGTAGGTGCTTTGACTAGATTAGTAGCCAAAAAAGGGGGAAAAACCAAGTTTAAGGAGTGTGACAGCCCTACGAAAAATAGGTCAAAATAGGGGAGCAAAACGCCTCAGGTACCGCGATCGCAGACCAAGGATCACGATGATGTTACTATGATCGCAGCATATATACCATGATCACAATAGTCTGTCTAGTTTGCACCATGGTTATCAAAGTGGTTTCAGGGAGCCCTTTTAACCCTTCTTATGTTATTATGTTATGTAGTGAGGTCACTATAAGTCCTTAAGTTGGGGGTATATGGCTCTAACCTTATGTGTATTCATTGGTTTTTAATACTTGAACTTAGCCTAATGAAGCATGGAAATTTTATGAATTGATTGTTTTTGTTTGTAGTTGTTTATTTCTTTTAATGATGATGCATGAACTTTACCCTATGATGGATTGAGTGACTCTATTCTTAAGGGTGGAGTGTCGTATTTGGGTTTGAGGCATAAATGCAAGAGAATTCTGAGTACCCATAGCATATATGTCAAAAAATACAAGGAAAGTCTAAGTACCTGTAGCATTTTGTTTTGTAAAATTGCAATTATTTTGTTTACACCTTTGGTGAAGTCTCAGTAGCCATATAGATAATTTTCTCGTCTTGAGCCAATTGTGAGTCTAAGGTTGTGGTTGTAACAATAGTTTAGCAAAATGTGCGTGGGGCTATTGCGAAATAAACAAACCCCTCCATCCAAATTTTTTTAAAATATCAGAGGCATGGACGTGAGTGATGTTGTAACAAAACTTATTCTCTTTTTATGGCTCCATAAATTGTTGATTTGTAATTAATGAGAGATACTACAATTCTGTCTCTTATGGGAGGGGCAATTGATCCTCCTTGGCTAGTTTTTGCATGCTATGTGTCGTGAGCTTTTGGTTTCATCTATTGCATACTTGGGTTAGCTAGAACTTGCCCCAATAGTCTTTCAAAACTAACATTGATTGTATTTGGTTGGAGAAATGATCTTAGGCCCTTTGTGATTTTGGAGCCCACTTTAGCGTAAAAAACCTACTAAGGTATGAACATTATCCCTAGTTGCCCACTTCGAGCCTTCGGAACTTTCATCGGCAAACACATTATAAGCCATGAACCATTAGTTTTACCCCTTTTTTGAACCATACCCTTCTTTAAATTGAAAGGTAATTAGAGGCAAAAACCCTAAGTTGGGAGTGGTAAAAATTGGTGAAAGTGAGTTTAGTGCCATGAAGAATGTAGTTATATACCTAGCATACCTAAATCTTTTAAATAAAGAGGCTAATAGAAGAAGAAAGGACCTAACAAGGGAATGATTGCCTGAAAATAAGATAAAAAAATTTGGGTGAACAATGGAAGCAAAACATAGGCATGATAAAAGAAAGAAAGCAAGGAGTGGCCCGTATTTATAAAAAAGAACTTCGAAAAGTATGAAATAGACATTCATTAAACGGTGTAGCTATGTTAGTACCAAAGAGATGTCCTACCCTAACCCGAACCTATATTACAAGCTTAGAAAGTCCTTCGAGATCTCCAACCTCTTCTTTCTTTATAGTGGCGATTGAAAAGAGGGGCAATCCTATGGTATGACACTTGTTGCATAATGATTTATTTTGTGTGTGAGAGAGAGAGTTATAAACTTAATAATCCTCATTGCATATTTTGTAACTTGGTGTGTGAATTTTTTTTCTTTTGAGGTTGGCATATAAAACTACTTGAGGTGGGTGATTTTGTCACCTTGCGAGTGATGAGTCAAATGGAGTACACCTTAGTTTAGTCTAAAAAAGAGTCATTCTAGAGCATTAGTGATTGTTTCTTGATTGTTCTTTGAAGTTTTGTGCATCGTTTAATAGTGCATCTTATAATGAGGGGTATGGTAAAGATAGATTAGCTCATGTGCAATGAGTTATTTATGGTTGTGATTAAAGTCGAAGTCATTGTGATCTTTAAGGCATATAGGTTGGGCTTAGATGGATTTGTCTCATGGTAAGAAGTAATGATGCTTAAGGACAAGTAAATTATTTAAGTTAGGGGTGTTGCTGAGTGGTGATTTTACCACTCTTTTGTGCTCGTTACTCATGCACATTGGTTTGTTTTGAATGAATAAATAAGACATAATTGTGATTAAATGAACTAATATCCATATTTTGTAGGAATAAGGTCGAGGAGATTAGAAGATGTGGAATAGAGCAGAGAATGATCAAAAAAGAAGCAAGCAAAGGGCAGTTGAAGACATGGAAAAAGAGAGCCTTGGGTACCGCGGTCGCAGTCAGTGACCGGGATCACGACAATCAGGGAAAAGTATTCCAACCATGGATGTGGATGTTAGCTGTGATCAGGTAGCTACAGATGTATTCAAATATGCGTGATCAAAGTGGAGGAATCAACTTAGGGGAAAATTTGTAACTGCCCAAATTTGCGCCGAATGACCCAAACCCTATTCATTCCATCACATTCCTTCTTCCCTAATTTTCTAGGTTTTAGCTTGAGACTTTGTAGCCTCCATTTTTGGAGAAGAAAATATTGTGTAAATTTTGGGTGAAGAATAAATTGGAGACTTTCTAAGTGGAATATTTGCTAACTTTCAGTGTTGATATTGTAGGAGAGCCAAGTTTGAAGTAAAATTCACTTAGATCTTCTAAAACTTTGATTCAATGGAGATTATGGGTATATCTATGCTTCTTTATCTTATGTGTAGCTAAATCTCCCTCTTAGGGTTATGTGTGAATAGGGATTAAAGTGTGTGTGGGTTGTGATTGTTAGCATCTATTTGGTAGTTCATGTTTATGGGTTCTATTATTGCTATACTATTTTGGTTAGGATTTGATGGGTGAAAGCTCCAAATACCCATATGGGTTTGATGAGTGAAATATCCAAGATCTAGAAAGTTCAATAACATCTCTGAAAGAAGGGTTTTGGAGGAACTTTAGAAATCCATATCATACTCAAAAGAGGGATATGGAGACCAATGCAATGATAGAGAAGTATGTGTGTAGTTTGCTAAATTCTCACTATCTTAGAATTAAGGGTGAAAGTAAGGTGGACAATTCCTTTGGTGACATCCTAGAAATAGGGATGCCTTGATTTAGGTTGTGGTTGCAAATTGTTGAGCACGCCCATTAGGTATTCAAAAGAATCAATGGGAGAAAGTTTGGTCTTTTGTTGAAAGGCTATCATCAAAATCTATAACCAAGCCTGACCATATTTGAATTACTAAAGTGATGTTGATAATTATCTCCCACATGTCACTCCTTTAGTAACCCAAAATCCCAAGATCCATGCATAATTATTAAAACTCTAATTATTCGTAGCCTTGAATTTACACTAGAACATTCCAAGAAGAAACATTAGTGTAGGACCTCACCTCCCCCATTTTATCCTTTTTGTAACATTTGTTTGAATTTAAGTTTTATCTATCATGTAAAATTAATATGATCACCACTCACATTGTTCCACGTGGATTCAACACCGACTCTAAAATTGTGTAAATATATTGATGATGGCCGCCTTGCATTTAATTGACGTGTAAGTTGAGCGTTATCACTGTGGCACGCTCTTTTGTCTCAAACTCCAACTTTCCACTATCATGTTATCTCTTCTCTTTTCTTCGTGTCTCATGTATTATATATGCCTTTCCAACTATTTTTAAGCTTGTTTTGCTTCCTGATATTGCTCCTAATGCCTTCAACCATCCACAAGAATGGTATTGACACCAAAACAACATTCCTTGCAACATCATAAACCTAAAACGTTAATCATATCCATTAGTTAACGAACACAAATTAAGCTCAATCAAATGGATATATATGCAATGTAGTTCACAAAATAGATGAAAGTATGAATAATAACTAGAACTTGGACATATAAATATGCCCAATATCACCCATATCATTATTTTCTCAAGAATTTAGTATTTTGGGATGCTTATATGTTCTATAAATACTCTCCTCTCTAACTATTTTTGAAAGCAATTTTCAATCCCCAAAAAAAAGCAAGAAGTCTCTTTACTCAACTAGAATTTGGACTTCAGTTCCCATCCTTAGTGTTATGAAAATTTTGACTTAGGTGTCAATTTTCATTATTGTTCTTAAGGTGAGAAAAGTGGTGAAGTTTTCATCGTCAAATTTATCATCCAAGATCGCTGCTCTGAAAAAGGTAATCCCTCATTCCTTTTTATTCTCTGTACTTTCATTTATCTTTTTTTTTGTAGTTTTGTTGCTATAGTCATGTTATAGTCTTTCTCTTTTTTACTTGGCATTATTTAACAGTGGTAGTGAAACCCATGTTCGATATTAGGGGTGAATGTATTGTTGTACTTTCTAGGATATGTCTTTGTTATTTTTGATGTTTGGTGGATTTCTGTTTATCTAATTTTTGTTCATTCTTTTTACCATAAACATTTTTGTTTAACTTTTTGGATTCACTGTTCTAGCTTATGCATTTGTTGTTCATAGAGTTATTTACTGGTTTTAGCTCAAATATGTCTTGTTTAGTTTAGATTACTATTTAACTATCTAATATTGCCTTTATCAATCTAGTTAGGATCTCTGAAATCAAGTACTTGGGGTAGTTGTGTTTTGGGGTAGCTCCAATTTAAAGATAAACATGATTGTATTGCAGGATATGTAATTATTCCTTCTTCATTCACTTTCTGAAGTTCTTAAGGTTCCTTATGAACATTTTTTAGGCGTGAAATGGTTTAGTTTATTTCAAATTTGAATTCTTTATCTATTAGATCAGTTGGACTGTCTTTTTGTGCATGAGCCTTCTTGTTAGGTTTTAGACAATTTCTCGACTGAAGTTATTAAATTTTTGGTATGAATTAGTAAGTTCAGATTACAAGTTCATTTCTTTGTTATGAGGTCATTCTTGTCAAAAGTCCAGTTCCTTCCCCTATTTTATGTCAAGTGTTGATTTTACACAATAATATCTGAATGCGTCTTTATAAGTATAAAGTCTCATGATAGTTTTGAGAGTCGTTACAACACAACCAATAAATAGTTGTTTTTTGGACATACTTCTAACATAATTAAAATCTGAAATTTCTCACAGCATCCTTCTAGTTTATTTTTAAAAAATAACTTGTCATTAAAGAAAAATGCAATCTGTCCACTTGTCATTATTTTTTGAAAATGAATAAACAAGTTATAATAAATTCTATTTGTTTTAAATAAGATTTCTCAAGTAACTTAAGAGATTTATAATGAAACTTTGACATTTAGTTTATTTCATTATTTTGGAATAAAATGAATAGACAAGTTTTGATGAACTCTGTTCATTTGAAATAAGATTTTGCAATTAACTTAAGAGATTTTTCAAGTTTATCCAAATAATTTTAATCGCCGGAAACAACACTTTGTGAATTTTTGAAAGTTCATAACTCCTTTTTTCGAATTTACTTGAACCCTTACCTAGACTTTGGTTATTTTTAATAAAAAATATTATTTCAAAATTGCTTTTGTTTAAATGATTCTCTTTATTTTTTAAAAACTAAGTGGCGACTCTATTTTTTCTAAAAATATTTTCAAATAAAATCAAATAGACTTTTTCACCATGAAGTTATGAAGTTTTTGAACTCTTTTCGAAAACAATCATAATAGAATGGTGACTCTGCTAGAGATTCATCTTTTTTCTAACTATAAGAATTTTATTTATTTGGCTAATATTTGTATTAAATGTTACTTTTTGAAATTATGTGTTTAAATTTTTGCAATTATTAAATGTTGCATTCATGACATACTTTCTTATTTGATATCTAACAGTTTGGAGATTTAATAGTTGTTGTGGCCAGTATTGATCAATTCCAAATGAAAGTATTGGAAATACTACAGTGCATTGGTACATTAGGCGTCTGATGGTTGTTTGTATTTTCAAACCAAAGTTGTCCACTTAGGAACCTAGTCAAAGCTCACTCTAGATACCTAAGATAGAGCAAAACTACACTCCTTTTTAGGCATGATCCTAGAACGACCAACATCTAAGGGGATATTAGCGTCATTAGAAAAAACTTCTTTGTATCTATTGACCATAAGTCCATTACATCATCTCTTATGTGGTTAAATTAAAGGATATAATGTCGGATTGTATGGACCATTGTCCCTAGGTGTTGATGATTTTATTTAGATGGTTTATTTTATTGCAATTTAGAAAAGATTTTCATTTGAAAGGTATTCAAGATTTCAAGAAGTTAAGATCATAGGACCCTCAAGGTAGTCTAGTATAGGTTTACTTCCCTGCATGGGATTGATATTATTTACTTCCCCTTTCTCTCATTTTGTATCCCATTTGATTTGTTCATAAAAATTGTATAACATATTTTTGGAAGAAATGAATTGTCTTACAAATGGCTTATATATCTTTCAAATGCTAGGATTACCTTTGGCGTGAAAGGTCACATGTATGCTACGACGTGTTAAAAATTATTTATGTTCTAAAGTGTTTCATTATTTTGCTTTTTCTATATTTTCTTGGGTTGTGTGTTTAAATAACATATGTTTGACTTTAAACAAGACTAGTCCATTACTCTATTTCAAAGTCTTAGAGCCTTATTAGGAATATAAGACTCAAAATTCGAATCCTCCTAAAATACGCTTAAAGTCCATCGACAAAATCCCTTCCAATTCCCCCTCAGTTATATTCAAAAATCAATTAGATCATTGTCCAATCATGCTGACTATGTTTCTCTAATAAATTGCCTTCTTACGCTTAATTATAGCTAGAGTTAATCAAATGTTCTACAAAATGGTGATATTTTGTTATTTTCAAGAACGTTACAAATAAGCTTTGTTAGGAAGTTTATTTGTGAACACCTAATTTCTTTAAAATCACTTAGCTCGAACTCAAAGTCCATTACAATGGTCAAATTCTGATTATTCAGTTACTTTGCCAAAGTGTCGTATTCTTTGAACTCTGGACTAATCTGTTTCAAACCAAATATATGTCATTTGTTCCATATATTACTTTGGTCAATTATTATGATTCATAAACTAACGTTTTTACCTTTTGAGTGTTTTCTTTTAAAGAGAGGTGGATTTATGTTAGTAATAAAACTTGCTCTTTTCCCAAACACAAAAAGTAAATCAGTTTCAAATAATTGTTGGCAGAACATAAATATTTCACATGGTCTAAGGTCAATAAAGCAACTAAATACTCATTAGTTCTTATGTGGTCTAAGAGAAAGACTCGTTCAACTTTCGATCCTAGCTTTATCAACACAAATACTTTATCTGAGTCAGTTTCTACCTTGTATGTAGCAATGGACGGTAGTGCCTCGATAAGAATAGAAGTAACCCCAGAGATTATTGCTGGTTTGGAACAAAAAATTATCGAACTAAGTCTCATCTTGATGCAGAGAAAAAAACCTTCTTAGACTCCCTTAAACATGACTCTACCTCTTGATGCTTGATAAAAAAAGGCCTATATTCTGACATCATAAGGAGTTGATCAGTGAGTTCGTTTCACAACTTCTTAAAATTCTTATCCTTCTTAGAATGCTCCTTTTGTGTACATATTTTCTCTTCCAAAGGTTCAAAACATATCACTTAAAATTCTCCAAAAATGGGTCCCTAGACATCACACAGTGCTCCAAAGTACAAGTAGTCTTGAGCTAATCCTAAAATCCTATTACTCATTCTGAAGACCCAAGTAAAATAATATAAGTATGCGGTATGCTAAAATACTAAAATACAGTCTGAACTGGACTGATTTCAACTAAACATAACATCTAGAAATACTTAACTAGGAAATTTAAAATAACCAACAATGAAAATGGAAATGTATCTAATAGTCAAACAAGTCTCTAACACTACTATTAGAGAGTCATTGGAACAGACCCCTAGCTGACTCGAACCCTCTGACATAACTAGACAAACAAATCTAGAAAAAAAAAACTAAGAATCTGAATAACTGGGAGCCTGAACTATGAGGACTCACCAACTATCGAGATATAGATAGGCATGCTCTGGGTCAATCACGCTGCTAGAACTGAGCACTTGAACCTACATTAGGAGACAATGTAACACAAAGACATATATGGGGATTAGTACTTTTGGAATATACTGAGCATGTGAGGGTTAATGCATAAGTAAAACAATATCTCAACATTTACATATACTCGTAAAATAATGCATGCTAAATGTAAATCGCTCATATTAGCCTGAATAACTAAAAAGTGAAAATCATAAATCATAAACAATGAAGCATACTGTATAAACCTTGTGAGCCATAACATTTAATTCTAAAAGATGTACTTTTAATCTATTTTAAATTTATGCAAGCTAAGTGTAAAAGGACTCACCTTTGTATCTGTTAACTAAAAGCTAAAATCTCATGGCTAATAACTTATGTAAAGCAATATCTAAATAAAATTATGAGCCTTACAATTAATTTCTAAAAGCTTTTCTGTTATTCTTTACTGTAGGGAGGTTCTTCTAACCGACATACACTATGTAAACTACCATAGTGTCCAACGTCCAGTTCCCTTATGGGAAATCCTCACATTAGGAAGAGGTGTCATACTCTTTCCAAGGAGTGTAACCTAATCTAAGTGATCACATCTGTAACTGTCATCCATATAGAAATGGGAATAATCTGAATAATCTGTACCTACATTGGCTCGTAGTTATGGAGCATGTAAAAATACATGTTAAATGCTACTCCCATTAAATCTGTATGCTCATTCTGTAGGAAATCCACTTTAAAAGCCAGCATAAGGGTTTGTAATAAAAACCAGTTATGCATCTGTCTGTTTTAAATCGTAACAAAAACTAATCTATTTTTTATTAACTGTAATAAAATTGAAATGTGGATTCCATATCTAAGCTAAGGATCAAAAGATCATATATTTCTCCAAATATGAAAATAAGATAGTCATAGGGTGCTTATGCAAAAAATATTCTTAAAATATCAATACTTAACATAGGGCTTAAAACTCATGCTTCAAACTCATATGAAATCATCACAAAGTTCATGCTCAATAGTCAAAATCTTGAAATTCTTGAATAATTCTAGTCAAGATAGTAAAATTCAACTCTCAATGTATATAAAATCACTTCACACACAATAACATACAAAAGTAGAGATACAATTCAACATTTAATCACTTGTACCATCAACATTTTCAAATAATGATAAATGGGTATGAACCTTAGACTATAAATCATATAATTTCATGTAATTTCAACTTTAAAAATTAGTTTTGTCCACAAGCATGAAAGGAGTATTCTTATTCATAACCCCACATACCTTAATTCATGAATTGATTGTAAAATTTTGAACTTTTAAATCTCTAATGGTGTTCTTGAAGTTTTTGAGCCCGGAACTTTGGATTATAAGCTTTCTTGGAGTAGGAGTAATGTAATTGTTCTTGATTCTTGGAGCTAGGGTTTTTGTTCCTGGAGAAGAAAAAGATGAATAATGAAGCATCTATGCTATTTGGGGTTAAAATTATTTGTTTTGGGTAGATTCGGGTGAGAGTAAATGACTCAATTGCACCTATGAACCCATCATTTAACAACACAAAATTGGGTACCGATGCAATTAGTGATGTGTTGTATCGCTCACTTTGACATGATTAGCGATGCATTGCGTTGCCGACCCAACACAGCCATCGATGCGGCGTGTTTATATTGTGTCAATGTTCTATTTTTGCCAACCAAACATACCCCAAACCTTGTCTAAAAATTTTGAAACTCACCTCGAAGATATTATGGACTACCCTGGTCATAAAACCACTTAGAAATTGACATTCCTAGGTCAGAAAGGTCAAGAATAAAATCATCAAAGTTTAGAGGCGAAAAATGAGACTAAGTCTCGAATACTTCGCTAAAATTTTAGGTCCTAAGTATCTGGTGTGCCACTTTTGAGTTGAATTGAACTAGAAAGAATATGGGATATTACAATATATCCCTCTTGAGAATATTCATCCTCAATTAAGAATAGTTAAACTAAGGATACTGATAAACTAAGATTATGTACTGGCATGCACAACTGAAACAAAACTGCATGACTGAATCTAAAATATAATGAGCGACTAACTAATCTGTAAGTGCATGAATTGACATAAATATAACTATATAGCTAAAACTAAGACTGTAAAAAGAACTGAGTTAAGGAAAACTATTAACTTAGGTTGGATCTGAGTTTGTAGAGAAGAGGTAAGGGTACTTGGTTCGCATGTCTTCTTCTACTTCCCAAAGAAGTTCCCACAGAATTTTGACCAAGGGAACTTCTTTGTTGCTTAGTCTACGGATCTGCTGATCAATAATATTTATTGGGATTTCTTCATATGAAAGGCAATTCTTAATATCTGTACTTTCTAGAGGGACAACAATAGCTAAATCGTCCATACACTTCTTCAATAAGGGAACACAAAACACTGGGTGAACTGATGACATGTCTGCAGGTAGCTTAAGATCATATGCTACCTTCCCCACACGACTAAATATCCTGTGACGACCCACATATTAGGGACTAAGCTTCCTCTTTATGCCAAATCTCTTCACCCCCTTCATGAGTGAAACCTTCAAGTAAACAAAATCATCGACTTCAAATTCAAGATCTCTCTTTCTCATGTCTGCATAAGATTTTTGTCGACTCTGAGCTGCCTTCAATCTATCTCAAATAAGATGGACCTTCTCCATCACTTCAAAAACCATATTTAGCCCTATCAATGAAGCCTCACCCACTATAAACCAACTGATAGGTGACCTGCAACTTCTCCCATAAAGAGTGTCAAATGGGGTCATTTGAATGCTAGAATGGTAACTGTTACTGCAGGCAAACTCAATAAATGGCAAATAGTCATCCCAACTGCCTTTGAAGTCTAGAATACATTCCCTCAACATATCCCCTAAGGTCTGAATGGTCCTCTCTGCTTGACCATCTATTTACGGATGAAAATGTGACGACCCAAACTAGGGCCTGGCCGTGACGGACATCCCAAACCCTAAGGGACCGGAACGTCCCTTTCTATCTGGTAAGCATGCACACATTCATATAAATAAATAAGATATGAAAACATAATCTGCTACGAAAACATGGTCAATTCTGAATTCAGCATAAGTATGAAAATTGAAAATCAACTACATCTAATAACATCTGACTCAGTCTGCGAAATATCTACTATAGCAAAATCTGACAACTATCTGAAAACTGGGACAAGGCCCCCAGTAGACCAAAACAATAATAAGGGACATAATCTAAAAAATGGGCCTTGTAGAATAGAGAAGGATCACCAACTAATCACTCGATCACCAACTAATCACTCCAACTCTGTCTGAAGAATCTACTTCCTTTATGGACCCCTAGACTGAGCCTCAAAACCTGAAGGGAGGAGAGGGGCATCAATACAGATGTACTAGTATGCAAGCAAATCCAAAATAAATCTTATATGTAAATAAAATAGCTTGGGAAACAACTTTGTCAAAATGTTATACATCAAGTGGCTTTCGAAACACATTGGCACATTTCTGTAAAACATATACCTACCTATCAATGCAAGTTCTGGTCTGTATATTACTTCTGAGTTAGGTGGCACTCCTCTACAATTCTGATATTACACGGGGCAGAATGGAATCCTCCATTGACTCGGCAGGGAATCCCCCAACCCAAGTGTACTGCAAGGGTTAGAGTTCCTGAATCTGATACGCCACAAGGCACTAGGACAACGTAATAAATAAACCTAGATCGGCAAATCACAGTTTTAGAAGATGTTTAATTCTCATGCCTTCTTTGGGTAACCACCTAAACTCTCTTTATGCCTAATTTTATCATGTTCTAAATCAGGCATGTTTCTAGTTTCAACATCTGAAAAGTCTGATTTTAAACATGCATTAAATCTATTCTAAATTATCATGGCATAATCTAAATTGGTTTCATCACACCAAGATTTCCAAGTCCTATTTCTGAGCCATAATGCATCATGCATAATTATTTCATTAATAACACAGTTCAGACCACCCAAACATAAAAACAATATAAAAGATTTCATGTTCCGAGAACACAAGTCAAAACAATGATGAGATTGTTCAAACATGTGGTGGTCATGTGCTATTGGCAAAATCATGCACTCTTTCATTATATGAATATTTTCAACATTTATCAATACGCACAATCCTCTCTTTCGAATTCAAAACCATAAATTAATTTGTAGTATTAATCAAGATATTTCATATCACGCTTTTCAAGATACATTCAAAACAATCTATATCATAAGAAAATTAGGAAAAATCATACAAAGAGAGGGATTCATGTGTGTCATTCTCTCAATTCATTCACAAATCATAAAACATATGCATATGTATATATAATTTCAAATCATTTTGGGGAAGGTCAAAAGAACAAAACAATACCGTCAAGATTTCCAAAATATAAATGATTTCTATGCCCCTGAGATTTTTAGAAAAACCCCGCGTACCTCAAAATAGGAAAACAATGGGTGTTTTTTGAAGCCTATGATCCGGATATTTCGAATCTTCAATCGATTTTGAAAACCCACGGTTGAATCTTGAGTTTCTTCAAGTTCTTGTTTGAAGCTCGAGAGATGATTCTTGATGATTTTGATGAAAGTACGGTTAAATTGCTCAAACATACCCTAAATCCTTTGTTTGGATGGTTTTAAAGGATAAGGAAAAGTCAAAATTACCCTTAATGACTCCTAAATGGAACTGGAAATTTGGACTTAAAAATTCAATTTTGGGTACTACTGCGATGCGCTACAATCGCGGTAGTCTACAAGAATTCAACGAGTGGGAAATTGAGTGCCTCCGCGATGCGCCACCATTATGGAGCCCCACTGGAATTTTACGATTGTCAATTTCACCATCTCCACGATGCGCTAGACACCAAAATTATAATGTTTACTACTAGAACTTTAAATTATTCTTAACTTCTTCACCGAAGGTCCGTTTTAAATAAATCTTATATCATTGGAAACCTAATTCAGTCATCGACGTAATGAAAGATTGAAATCTAGGAAATTACACATGAAAATTAATTTAGATAATTCTAAAAGCTAATGCTTAGACTTTCCATTGATGAAATTTAGCTAAGAAGACGTCGGGGTGTTACAGTATCCCCCCCTTGGGATCATTCGTCCCCAAATGATTATGCGAAAAACAGACAAGCACAATTCTACGCATACTAAAGCATAGAAAGATTAAGGTAAGGGTTGTACCTTTAACTCCATCATCTACTGGGTCAAAAAGGTGTAGGTGTCTTGCCCTCATGTCATCCTCTGATTCCCAAGTGGCTTCTTCAACTTTCTAATTTCTCCACAACACCTTAACTGAAACTATTTCTTTACTTCTCAATTTTCGGACCTGACGATCTAGGATTGCAATAGGTTCTTCTTCATATGATAAGGAGGTTGTCACCTTGATCTCTTCTATAGCAACACCAAAGAATGGTCTCCAATGTATTTCTTCAACATGGATATGTGAAATACCGGATGGATAGAACCCAAATTGGTAGGCAATTCTAACTCATACGCAACACCACCTATTATCCTCAAAATCTGATATGGTCCGATATAGAAAGGACTCAATTTACCTTTCTTCCCAAATCACATGATTCCCTTCATAGGAGAAACTTTTAGAAATACCCAATCACCAAACTAAAACTCTAAATCTCTTCTCCTAACATTGTCATAAGATTTCTGATAACTATGAGCCATCTTAAGTTGTTCTCTAATGACTTTCACATCTCGCATTGCCTGATGAACAAGATCGGGCCATAATATTTGCACTTTACCTACTTCATACCATCCTATAGGAGACCTATATCTTCTCCCATACAGTGCCTCAAATTGTGCCATCTTAATACTAGAATGGAAACTGTTATTATACGCGAACTCTATCAACGGCAAGTGCTCTACCCAAATACCTTTAAAATCAATCAACACAGTCCCTAAACATGTCCTTAAGGGTCTGAATGGTGCATTCAGCCTACCCATCTTTCTGAGGGTGAAAAGCAGTGCTTAGGTTCACTTGGGTACCTAATCCTTTTTGGAAAGATCTCCAAAACTGAGAAGAGAACTATGTACCTCGATCGGATATGATGGACACAAGTGCACCATGCAAACCAACTATTTCTTCAATGAACAGCTTGGCATAATCCTCTCCCGAATAATTAGTCCTGACAGGCAAAAAATGGGCTGACTTGGTCAGTCTTTCTACAATCACCCAAATAGAATCATACTGGTTTCGGGACTTTAGGAGCCCTGTAAAGAAGTCCATATTAATCATCTCCCACTTCCACAAGGGAAAAGCTATCTCTTGGGAAGAACCACCTGGCCTCATGTGTTCTACTTTAACTTGTTGACAATTCAAACACTTGGAAACAAAGTTAGCCACATCACGCTTCATATTATTCTACCAATACAAAGATTTCAGATCCTGGTATATCTTAGTAGAGCCTGGATGAACAACATACCTCGAAGTGTGAGCTTCATCAAGGATTCTATTCCACAATCATCCATATCTAGTACACATAATCTACCCTAGTATCTCAAATTACTATCACCATCGATATCAAATGACAACACCATCTACTGACCCACATCATTTTTAATTTGCATCAAGATGGGATCTTCAACTTGCTTCTTTTTAACTTCCGCACAAGGGAAGAGGTAGCTATCTCATGAACAACCATTCCCCCATCTTCGAAATCCAAGATTCGCACTCCTAGATTTGCAATCCTATGAATATATTTCACCATCTCTCTCTTCCCTTCCTCAACATAAGAAAGACTGCCCATAGACAATCTGCTGAGGGCATCAGCTACCACATTTGCCTTACCCGGATGATAGTAAAGGCTCATGTCATAGTCTTTCAAAAGCTCCATCCAACGTCTTTTCCTAAGATTTAGTTCTTTCCGTGAGAAAAAGTACTGCAAACTCCTATGGTCAGTGAAAATATCAACGTGAACCCTATAAAGATAATGTCTCCAAATTCTAAGCGCAAACACCACAACTGCTAATTTCAAATCATGAGTAGGGTAGTTCTGCTTATGCACCTTTAACTGCCTAGATGCATAAGCCACCAACTTTTTGTGCTGCATAAGTACACACCCAAGTCCCACATGGGACACATCACAGTACACAACAAAACCCTCTATACCTTTTGGAAGAGTCAAAACAGGAGCCGTAGTCAACTTGTCTTTCAACTTCTCAAAACTATTCTCACAAGAGTCGGACCATAAAAACTTCACCTTTTTTTGAGTCAACTTAGTAAGTCGAGTAGCTATAGAAGAGAAACTCTTTACAAACCTCAAATAATACCCTACCAAACCTAAGAAACTTTGAATGTCGGTTGGAGTTATGGGTCTGGGCCATTTCTTTACTGCCTCAATCTTTTGGGGATCAACCATAATCCCTTCACTAGACACAATGTGCCCCAAGAAAGCAATAGCATTCAGCCAATATTCACACTTCGAGAATTTTGCATACAACTTATGATCTTTAAGGGTCTGAAGAACAGTGCGAAGGTGATTGGCATGGTCCTCCTCACTTTTAGAGTAAATTAAGATGTCATCAGTAAAAACTATGACAAAAAGTTCTAGGAACTAATGGAAGACCCTATTCATTAGGTCCATGAAAGTTTCAGGGGCGTTTGTCTACTCCAAGGGCATGACTAAGAATTCATAATGACCATATCTGGTTTGGAAGGCTATTTTAGGAATGTCTGACTCCCTAACTTTCAATTGATGATATCCTAAATGAAGGTCTATTTTTAAAAAACACTTAGCACCCTAAAGCTGATAAAAAAGGTCATCGATTATAGGAAGAGGATATTTATTTTTCACTCTCACCTTATTTAAATGGCGGTAATCTATGCACATACGCAGGGAACTATCTTTTTTTCACACAAAGAGTACAGGTGCACCCCAAGGAGAAATACTGGGTCTAATAAAATCCTTATCTAGGAGATCTGCTAGCTGTTATTTCAACTCTTTTAACTCTGTATGAGCCATTCTGTATGGCAGAATAGAAATAAGATGGGTATCTGGCAACACATCAATGACAAAATCTATCTCCCTATCAGGTGGAATTCCTGGGAGATCATCTGGAAAAACTTCTAGGAATTCATTTACTACTGGGACAGACTGAAGGAAGAGACTTTCGGTGTTAGAATCTTTAACACAAATAATATAGTACAAGCAACCCTTAGAAATAAGTTTATGGTCTATGAGATAAGATATAAAGTTCTCTCTAGGTGCTAAGAAATGCCCTTCCCACTCTATTGCTGGCTCATTCAGAAAAAAAAATGTAACCTTTCAGGTCCTATAGTATAGTGTGGCATAACACCAATGGAGCAGTCAGTCCCTAGGATAGAATCAAAAGCAACCATATCAAGTTCTATGAGGGCTGCTACAGTATCCCTACTAAGAATAGACACAACACAATTTTTGTACACCTTTCTAGCCACAATCGAATCTCCCACTAGAGTGGAAATATAGAAATGTTTAGCAATCACATCGGGTTCAAACCCAAAACCAACAGCGACATATGGGGTCACATAAGATAAAGAAGACCCAGGATCAAGCAATACATATACCACATGGGAAAATATTGGTAACGTACCAATGACTACGTATGGTGAGGCTTCCGCTTTCTGGCGATTAGTCAGAGCATACACCAGGTTACGACCGCTCCCGGCAGCTGAATTGGTACCCTTTTGAGGCAGTGGTGGTGCAAAAAAGTTTGCCTGATACTCATCCCCATCAACATTCCTCCTAGCAAAGCGATATTCTCTCTGGAAGTGGCCTATCTGACCGCATGAATAACACACCGATGACCCTAATTGATACCTTCCCAGATTATGCTTACCATAGGTCTCGCATCATGGAAAAGAACGGTACTGTTGAGCCACACTATCTTGTGACTGAGTATCCTGAGCTCTGGGTCCCTAGCTGGCCTAAAAACTCTGAGATTGTCTATCAAATAGAGGTCTAGGCGTTGGGGCTCTAACTGCAGACTGTGCCTTACCCCAAAACTTCTTATTTTGCCATTTTTTACCCTAATTACCACCCTACTACTAACTGTGATCTGCTAATCTAGCTCTTTTCACCTGCCTGTCCTTCTCTCTGGACTCGACTATCTTCTTCTTCTTATCCTCAACCTGCTGCATATGGACTGTCATCCTAGCAAATTCCAATTCCTTGTTTAGCATCACCCCTTGACATTCAAGCACCAGATCATCTGAAAGGCCGGAAGTAAACTTCCTCATTTGGGCCCTCATACTTCTTGTCATCTCAAAAGCATAACAGTTACCCTGCTTCTTGTCATCTCACCAGATCATCTTACCCTGCTTCATGTTCATGAACTCCTCTGCTTTGGCTTCCCTTACCTCTAGAGAAAAGAACCGGTTAAGAAAAGCTTCCACCAACTCATCTCACACTGTGGGCTTAGTACTGTCACTCTTCGTCTCTTCCCACTCTCTATACCATTGGTTCACTAAATCCTTTATCTGGTATACCGCTAGCTCAACACCTTTCACCTGATCCATATGCATCACTCTGAAAATTTTCTCTATTTGATCTATGAACTCTTGCGGATCCTCTTCTACCTTAGTGCTAGTAAACTTAGGCAGGTTCATTCTTATGAACTGACCCACCCTAGTAGCTTTAGATGTAATAGGTATAGACCCAATATCTTCTGATCATTGGGCCTAATTAACCACTAACTGTGTCAGTATATAAATAGATTATCTAAATTCTGTATTCAAAATATCCCTCTGAGTAGTCTGAGGATGGTTAACATTAGTCTGAGGAGCCCTAGGTAGACTGGTTAGGACTGAAGGAACTCCCAGAGAAGGGATAGGTTCTGAAGTGTGAGCTATGTTACGTGTCCTCATCCCATGAGTGGCATGGACTTCATCCTCTTGTGCATTAACGTTGGTGCGACGGGGAGGCATAACTAGTTTTTCTGAAAAGCAAAAGATCATTGATTAGGGGACAGATTAGACTCTGAAGCACAAACTAAATCAAAAAGAAGAGAAATATTCCTAAATGCCTAGTAGCCTTCTGCTTATAAGTGTGGCGCGCTACAAACTCATAAATAAGACTTTACCCGACGCCATTTTGTAGATACCCTGGGACAATGAACCATGCTTTGATACCAAGTTTGTCACGACCTGACCTAGGGCCTGGCCATGACGGACATCCCATACCTTGAGGGCCCAAAACGTCCCTCTCTATCTGGTAAGTATGCACACATTCATATAAATAAAGAAGATGCAGAAACATAATCTGCTCAGGAAACATGGTCCATTCTGAATTCAGCATAAGTATGAAAATTGAAAATCAACTACTTCTAATAATATCTAACTCAGTCTGTGAAATCTCTACTATAGGAAAATCTAACAACTATCTAAAAACAGGGACAAGGCCCCTAGCAGACAAAACTGATAATAAGGGACATAATTTGAACGACGGGCTTTCTGGAATAGAAAAGGCTTACCAACTAATCACAGCAACTTTGTCAGATGAATCTACTGCCTTTCTGGACCCCTAGACTAAGCCTCAGAACCTAGAGAGAGGAGAGGGGGTCAATACAGATGTACTGGTATGCAAAGAAATCCAAAATAAAGCTTATGTATAAATAAAATAGTTTGGGGAAAAACTTTTTCAAAACGTTATACATCAAGTGGCTTTCCAAACACATTGGCAAATTTCTGCCAAACATGTAACCTGTCTGTCAATGCAAGTTCTGATCTGTATATTACTTCTGAGTTAGGTGGCACTCCCTTATAATTCTGATATTCCACGGGTGGTATGGACTACAGGAATCTAACGAGTGGGAAATTGAGTGCCTCCGCAATGCGCCACCATCACGAAGCCCCACTGGAATTTGACGATTGTCAATTTGACCCTCTCCACGATGCGCTAGACACCAAAATGACAATGTTTAGGACTGGAACTTTAAATTATTCATAACTTCTTCACCGAAGGTCCGTTTTAAATGAATCTTATATCATTGGAAACCTAATTCAGTCATCTACATAATGAAAGATTGAAATCTAGGAAATTACACATGAAAATTAATTTAGATCATTCTAAAAGCTAATACTTATACTTTTCATGGATGGAATTTAGCTAAGAAGACGTCAGGGTGTTACAGACAAGCTAAACTGAGATAAACTTGGATACCAAGACCCTTCTAAAAGGCTTTCCTAAATTGAGAGGTAAACTGAGTACCCTTATCTAAGATTATGTACAAGGGAACTCCATGTAATCTAACTAACTCTATAAGATACAACTTATCATAATCCTTAGCTATGAAGGACATGTGAACTGGCAAGAAGTGGACTGATTTGGTCAATCTATCTACTATAACCCTAATCGAATCATGTTGCTGATATGAATGGGGTAATCCTATCACAAAGTTCATGTTCACCTCTTCCCACTTCCATGTGGGTATACCAAACTCCTGTAATATGACACCAGGTCTTTGGTGCTCTACCTTAACTTGTTGACAAGTTGTACACTTGGCCACAAATCCTATGATGTCTCTCTTCATACCCTTCCACCAATAGACTTCTCACAAATCACAGTACATCTTGATGGCTCATGGGTGAATGGAGTAACGCGCACAATGCGATTTTGACATAATTCGCTACCTTAAATCATCAATGTACGGCACACACAATTTACTTTGGTACGTCAACACACAATGTCCTCCTTGGGAGAAAACCTCTACCTTTTGGTCTTTAACTAACTCCTTTAGTTTGACCAAACTAGAGTCCTTATCCTGCTTCTCTTTAACTTTAGAAACTAGAGATGATTTTAAACTACTCTAAACCCAAACTTTCCCCTCAGCTGAGTCAACCAACCTCATACCCAATTTAGCTAACCATTGAACTTCTTACACTAATTCTACCATATCACTCTCCACATGAGCAATACTACCCATCGACAGTCTACTAAGGATGTCTGCCATAATATTGGCCTTGCTCTCATGATACAAAATAGTCATGTCATAATCTTTCAACAATTCTAACCATCTTATCTAAAAAAGATTTAACTCTCTCTGTGTAAACATATACTGCAATCTTTTGTGGTCTGTAAACATATCAAAATACACCCCATAAAGATAGTGCCTCAAGATTTTCAAAGCAAACATAATATCAGCTAATTCAAGATCATGAGTCAGATAGTTCTTTTTCTGAGGCTTAAGTTATCTACAGGCATAGGCTATGACTTTACCAGTCTATATCAAAACACAACCCTGACAAACTCTAGAAGATTCATAATAAATAACAAATCCGTCTATACCATCAGGTAACACTAAGACTGGGGCTGAAGTGAGTCGAGCCTTCATGTAATGCCCTAATTTTTTGAATTGGAATGCTACACAGTTCTTATGACCCCAAGAGGTGTCATACTCTTGCCAAGAAGTATAACCTAATCTAAGTGATCACATCTGTAATTGTCTTCCACATAGAAATAGAAATAATTTAATTTATTTGTACCTAAATTGGCTCATAGTTTTGGGGCATGTAAACATACAGAACTCAGTGCTAAAAACTACTACCTTTAAACTTGTATGCTCATTCTTTAGGAAAATCCACTTTAAAAGATAGCATAAGGGTTTGTAATGAAAACCAGTTATCCATCTGTCTATTTTAAACTATAACAAAAACTAATCTACTATCTGTTAATTGTAATAAAACTGAAATGTGGATTCCATATCTAAACTGATGATCAAAAGATAAAATCTTTCTCAAAATCTAAAAATAAGCTAGTCATAGGGTGATTAAGACAAAAATCTTCTCAAAATATCAATACTTAACATAGGGCTTAAAACCCATGATTTAAACTCATATCAAATCATCACAAAGTGCATGCTCAGTAATTAAAATCTTGAAATTCTTGCATAGTTATTGTCAAGATAGTAAAATTCAACTCTCAATGTATATAAAATCACTTCACACGCATAAACATGCAAAAGTAGAGATGCAATTCAACATTTAATCACTTTTAACATCAACATCTTCAAATAATGATAATTGGTTATGAACCCTAGACTGTAAATCATATAATTTCATGTAATTTCAACTTTAAGAA
Organism: Capsicum annuum; assembly: GCF_002878395.1. Classification (NCBI taxonomy): domain Eukaryota; kingdom Viridiplantae; phylum Streptophyta; class Magnoliopsida; order Solanales; family Solanaceae; genus Capsicum; species Capsicum annuum. The sequence goes on from NW_025835334.1 coordinate 973,571, forward strand.
CTAGTTTTGGACACAAGAAAGAAGTATCCTTTTTCAAAACCCCACATACCTTTCTTGATAAATTGAATATAAAAGAAACTTTTGAATAGCTAATGGTGTTTTTGAAGTTTCTTCTTCAAGTTCTTGAGCCCAAAACTTTGGATTATAGACTTTCTTGGAGTAGTAGTTATGAAATTGTTCTTGATTTTTGGAGGTAGGGTTTTTATTCTTGAAGAAAAAAAGATGAATAATGAAGCATCTATGATATTTGTGACTAAAATTTTGTGTTTTGGGAAGATTTGGGTGAGGGTAAATGACTTAATTGCCCTTGCACCTTACCTTGCACCATTGTTCTTTCACCTTACCTTGCACTATTGGATCTTTTAACTTTACTCAGGAACTGTTTGATTTGGGAGAAAGTATTAACCTCATGCCGTTAGCAGTGTTCCAGTAGTAAGGTTTGGGAGCTCCCACACCAATCATTATGAGACTAGGATGGTAAATAAAAGAGTACAAAAACCAGTAGGTATTTTATATGGTGTATTAGTGAAGGTGGCTTCTTTCAACTTTTCTGTTGATTTTATGATCTTAGACTGTGAAGTGGACTTTAAGTCCTAATTATTTTGGGAAGCCTGTTCTTGTCGACAGGAAGGACGCTGATTAATTTGGAGCTAGGATATCTAATGCTGAGACTCAATGATGAGCAGAAGATATTCAACGTATAAAAATCCATAAATCAGTTGGATGAGTTGAGGGTGATATTTATGATTGATGTGTTTGATGAAGAGACCAACTTATTCAATGATATTGATAGTGTAACTACTTGAGAAGATATTTTTGATGTTGTTCCTATTGAAAAAAGGTTTGGTGTTAGCAGTTATGATTATGAACTTCGATAGTAAGGGTATTTATGACTATAATGAGATGGTATGTGCACTCTGTAGGAGTGGTTCTTATACTTATGTACCAAAGAAGCTTGAGTTGAATTTAAAAAATTAAACTACTCCACCTACTCTCCCATTAATTGAGGAGCCACCCATCTTAGAGTTAAAGGCCCTTCTCTCTCATCTACGATATGCATTTTTGGGGGCTAATAACACTTTGTAGGTAATTATTTTAGTCGATTTGATGCATATAGAAGTGGAAGGTTTGTTATCAGTGCTATACAAATTCAAGAAGGCCATAGGTTAGTCCATTACAGATATGATGGGTATCCCGCTGGGTCTTTGTACTCATAAAATCCAACTTAAGTTGGATTATATTTATGTATAAAATATCAACATCAACTTAATCCTCCTATGTAGGAGGTGGTGAATAAAGAGATAATCAAGTGGCTAGATGTTGTTGTAGTATACCCCATTGTTGATATTAAGTAGGTTAGTCTGGTACAATGTGTTTCAAAGAAAGGTGGTATTATTGTTGTTCCTAATAAGAAGAATGATCTAGTGCTGATGAGGCCATTCATTGGATGGAGAGTGCGTATGGGTTATAGGAAACTCGATGCATTGACTCAGAAGGGCCACTTTCTTATGGCCTTCATGGACTAGATATTGGATAGACTTACGAGCAGAGGATGGTATTATTTTTTGGATTGGTATTTGGGTTACAACTAAATCACTATTGTGCCCAAATACTAACAGAATACAACCTTTACTTTTCCTTATAGGACCTTTTCATTCAAACATATGCCACTAGAGTTATGTAATGCTCCATCCATATTTCGAAGATGTATGATGTCAATCTTCTCTCATATGGTAGAACACACCATCAAAGTATTTATGGATAATTTGTCAGTAGTTGGTGATTCTTTTGATGACTATTTGTTTCACATGGAAAGATCTCTATGAACATGTAAGGAATGTAACTTGGTACTTAACTAGGAAAAGTGATATTTCATGGTTAAAGAAGGTATTGTGCTTGGGCACAAGATTTTAAAGAGGGGTATAGAGGTAGATAGAGCTAATATTAAAGTGATCAAGAAATTACCTCTACTAATTTTTGTAAAGGGTATTCGTATCTTTTTAGGACATATTGAGTTCTACAGGCGATTCATTACGGATTTCTTGAAGATAGCCAATCCTCTTTGTAGGCTTCTTGAGAAAGAGATGAAGTTTTATTTTGTTGAAGCACGCTTGAAGCCTTTTGAATATCTGAAAGAGAAGTTGATGACAACTTCTATAATCGTGTCCCCTAGTTGGTCCTTTCTATTTGAGATATGTGTGATGCATGTAGAGTGGCCTTAGGTGTTGTACTGGGCGAATGAAAAGAAAAAATCATGTATCCCATCTATTATGCCAGCAAGGCACTAAACCAAGCTCAAAAGAACTACACAGTTACTGAACAAGCGTTGTTAGCAGTGGTTTTTGCTTTTGAGAAATTTTGGTCTTATTTGATTGGGACAAAGGTAGTTGTACACACTGATCATGCATCAATTAGGTACTTAATGGTGGCAAAAGATTCAAAGCCTAGACTAATTATGTGGATTCTTTTTTAAAGAGTTTGATTTCGAATTCAATGATAAAAAAGTCACAAAAAGTCAAGTTGCAGATCATTTGTCTAGACTTGAAGAAGAAGCTATGCAGAAAGTTGAAGATGGTCTTATGATTGATGATAGTTTTCCAGACGAGTAGATATTGGCAGCTTCTCAAGCTCTAATTCTATGGTTTGCTGCTATGAAAAGTACCTAGCAAGTGATCTAGTCCTAGAATATCTTTCCTTGCAATAGAGAAAGAAGTTTATGCATGAGGTAAGGAAACTTCTTTGGGATGAGTCTTATTTATTCAGAATTTGTGCAGATTAGATTATTCGTAGATGTATACCTAAGGTGGAGATGATGATCATACTTGAGGCTTGTCGATCTTCACCAGTTGGGGTCGTCATGGAGGAACATGCACAACCCATAAAATCTTGCAATGTGAGTATTTTCCAATAATGTACAAAGATGCACACGATTTTTCTTCAACTTATGATCAATGTCAACGCCAAGGTAACATCTTTAGGATCCATGAACTTTCTATGACTCTTATTTTAGAATTGGAATTATTTGATGTATGGAGTGTAGATTTCATGGGACTTATTGTGAGTTGTTTTGGTATGAAATATATCCTTTTGGCGGTGGACCATGTCTCTAAATAGGTGGAAGAGGTTGCGCTCCCCAATATGAAGGAAGAAGTGTCACGGCCTTTTTGAAAAAGCATATTTTTTCTCGATTTGGCCAACCATGTACAATCATTAGTGATGGGGGGTCATATTTTTGTAATCGTCTATTCAAGAGTTTTCTTGAAAAGTATGGAGTGAAACACAAGGTGGAAACATGATGAGTGGTGAATTTACTACTCATCTTCTCTCAATATTTATGCACACTATAATGATTTAACTGTGTAAATGAGACATGCTTATGATTAAATGCACTAATTTCAGCATTCTTTTATGCACACAGGTGATGAAATAGAAAGATGTGGATTTGAGCTAAATAGAGATCAAAAGTAGAGACAAAAGTGCATAGCTAAAGACCCTACATGGATTAGTCTTAGTTTCCGCGATCAAAGTTTGAGGCCCGCAATCGTGGCCAGTTAAGATTGGTCATCCACTGTGATTTTGTGGATCCTACTATGGTTACGGTAGCCACGATCGTGGTAAAATTGATGCCATCCCAGCGTAGCAGTATTTGGACCCAGGGCAATTTTGTAATTTGACGTTGTTGATTCCACTTCCTATATAAGGCACAAAGCTTTTTTCCCTTTGGGAATTATTGAATGGAGGAAACTAAGAATTAGAAACTTTTTGAACCCTATAATTTTGGGAACATTTTTGTATTTAAAATTTCAAGTTGAGTTTGGTGAAATTGAAGTGTAAAAAGGGAAGATTATCCTTCTTCTTCATTATCATGGATACCATGAGTGAATCTTTTTGTATATTTCTTTCTCTCTACTTCATGAGTAGCTAAATTTAATAGTCTTGGGATTATGTTGATCCAAAGTGCAATTGTGTTTGGGTGATAATGTGTTTGCAAAATTTTTAGTTGTTGATTATGGATTCCACTATGTCTTGGTTTAAATAGATAGGATTTGTGGGTGAAAATCCCCAAATATCCAAAATGGGTTGGTTGGGTGAAAACCTTAAAATCTTGAAAGAGGGATATATGAGGACAAATCAATAGTAGATAATTAAAGATGTAGCTTTCCATATTTTGACATCGTAGAAATAAGGGTAGATGGAGAGTAGGTTATGTCATGGGCATCGTCCTAGAAATAGGAATGCACAATTGAGGTCTTAGGTGGATTTTATTGATACACTCATTAGGTACTTAAAAGAGTCAAGGAGGGACATCCTTGAGTCATTGTTAACAAACTAGCTTTATCATCCCTTTGGTAGACATAATCCCATGATTTCTCCAAAATTGAATTCTAAAACAAAAAGTTTATCATAGTGTGTTGCTTGACTTGATATTTATAAGATTCTATTCCAAACCAAACCCCTCCATTTTACATTATGTGTTTTACATTGGGTACACTCGGGTATCATTTTAGTAATCTTGACACCCATAGGACTCGAAATCTAAATCTTTCTCCTGGTGAATTCAACCTCAACAAAACTTGAGTTATTGAAAAAAACTGTCCTCTACCACTTTAGATGGTATAGGTGAGAGTTATGAAAATGGTGTCATTGTCGAGGAGTGAAATCTAGTTTTCACTTGTGCGGTATTGAATGTTATTTGGGTATACTCTTGGTAATTTTGATTTACTTTCCATGCTATTTTTGATTTTTGATTAGGTAATCACTATTTCTATAGGATAACCATGAGTCAAGATGGCTATGATTATCTTGGCACCACAGAGCATGAAAGTGTTATCTGAATCCCCCCACCGAGAGACATGAAGTATTTTATGTCACAAGCGTGATGCTATAATTATTTTATTTGAAGGGAATTTTGGGGGGTCAAACCCATGAGGACCCGAATTTGTATTTGAAGAACTTTGTATAAGTTTGTTCTCCCTTTGATATTGCACACATCCCAAGAGTCCATCCAATTACTCATTTTCCCATTTTCTCAAATGGGAAAGACGGTGCTATGGCAAAGATTTTTGCCCTCCGGTTTCATCACCTCATGGGTAAATCTTATAGAGGGTTTCTTAAGTCAGTACTTCCCATTTTTGAAGTTGTTATAATTGCGAGATAAAATCATTAATTTCCGCCAATTCCATGAAGAGTTTTTGTATGAAGCTTTAGAAGATTCAAGGAGAAACTCGTGAAGTACACTAACCATGAGATGCCGGAGAAGATGCTATAACGAATCTTGTATCGGGAATTCGACCATCTCAGTAAAGACATAGTAGATAATGCATCTGGTGGATCACTCATTAAATTATCATATGGAATCGCATCAAAGGTATTGGATCAAGTAGCAAGTTTGTCTAAGGGTTGGGACATGAAGAATGCTGAGGTGGCCGTGGGGGCTCCCACCTTATCCTTTGTTTACCAAAATAAATAAAGTCAAGAGGAGGAAAGAGATGCAAAAATAATTAAGGTAAGGTCACACATTGAGCTCCTTACTAAACATATGTTGGGAGGCTTAATTGAAAAAGTAAATGTTATAAATGCAAGAGAGTCATGCAAAAGTGCAGAAAAAAAGATGCTTGATGACAAATGGAGTGTGTTGTATAAATATTCGGGTGGTTTCCACCCTTCCTCTAAATAGAAAGGTGGGAATAAAGATCAGAACCATCAAATTCAAAGCATAACACAATGAGAAACAGAAGGGTGCATCAATGATGAAGTTTTGGCTCAAATCTCGATTGGTGTTGAGGTGACCGAGAAAATTGTAAAACAAATGCAATGTGATTTCCCCATGATCCACCAAATGGTTTAATCCCACTCAACCACCTTTCAACAACTAAAGAAAAAGTTGAATTAAATATCAGTGTATCTCATGGGGAGACAAAATAAAGAAATGCCAAGTGGGAAGGTAACAAATATTATGGTCACTCGAGACAAAAAAAGTCTTGCAAATAGTATTGAGTTTGGTAATTTTGGTGAAGAAGAAAATGATGAGCAAACAAAGGAAAAGAGAAAGAGGTACAATGATGATGAGCCAAAGCCAAGTAGTATTGATGCTAACAATTCAAAGATAAATGTGTTCCAAATTATCTCTATACCATCAAGCAATATTCCTCCCCCTTTCCCTACAGTGTTCACTCCAATGGGATAAAATGCAAAGTTCAACAAGCTCTATGATAAATTTAGAACCCTATCTATTAATATTTCTCTAATTGAGGCTTTCCAAGATATGTCGGGGTATGCTAAATTTGTGTAGGATTTGGTATCTAAGAAGAGGCTTGTGGAGGATGAAACAATAGAAATAACAAATCATTATAGTGCCATTATGTGAAGAACGTCACCAAAAAAGAAAAAAGAGCCTGCTGATTTTACAATTTCTTGCACCATTGGATTGTTCAAGTTTGTGAAAGCATTTTGTGACCTTGGAGAAAGTGTAAACCTAATGCCATATACCATATTCTACAAGCTCGAATTAGGGAAGACACAACCTTCCATGATGAAATTGCTCATGGCTGACTGGTCTATCAAGAAGCTGATGTGAGTTTTTTATGATATTCTAGTCAAAGTTGATCGATTTATCTTCCCAGCCAATTTTATGATCTTGGATTGTGCATTGGATATTGAAGTTCTTATAATTATCAGGAGGTTAGTCTTAGCAACCGGGAAGGCCTTGGTGGATGTGGAATCCATTGAGATAAAGTTCCAGTTGAATAACGAGGAGGTGTCCTTCAAGGTATGTAAAACCATATTAATAGGGAGGTGACAAATCATGTAGATGTGAGATTGTTGGATTATCTTTTGGTAGGAGTGTTATGGAATTGCAAAAGGGAAGAAGTGGAAGAATTTGATGACGTGGTTGCCTCTTTAACAGGACTTGGATCCTATACCAATAACCCGATAAAGTTGGACCTTGATTTTAAAAATAGTAAGAGCCCACCCGCAAAACCATCCATTCTCGAGCCATATAAAATTAAATTAAAGGCTTTTCCACCAAATCATAAATATGTGTTCTTAGGGGATGGAAACACATTACTTACCATCATTGTAATTGACCTTGAACCCTCTCAAGTAGAAGCTTTGAAGTTGAAGGTGAAAAGGTTTATTCAAATGATTTGCTGGATAATTATAGATATCATAAGAATAGCCCTCGGTATTTGTTCCCACAAAATTAAGTTAGAGCAAGATCATATACCAAGTGTTGAACATTAAAAGAGGCTAAATCAACCAATGCAAGAGTTGGTAAAGAAGGAAATCATAAAATGGCTTGATGTAGGAGTAACCTATCCAATATCCACTAGCACTTAGGTGAGTCCGGAGCAATGTGTTACATAGAAAGGTGGCATTACCTATTTGAGAATGAAAAGAATAATCTTATCCCCATTTGACCGGTCACAGGGTGGCGGGTATGCATGGATTACCGAAAGTTGAATTCATGGACCAAAAAAGACCATTTTTCGATTCCTTTTATGGACCAAATGTTGGATAGGTTATCCGGGCGAGAATGGTATTGCTTCTTAGACAATTATTTGGGGTACAATAAAATTTGTATTGCCTCGGAGGTCCAAGAGAAGATAGGTTTTACTTTCCCCATATGAAACATTCGAATTTAAGTGAATACTATTTGGGCTATGCAATGCCCTGGCAACCTTTCACCATTTTATATTTTCAATCTTTGTGGATATGGTCGAAGATTCAATGGAGGTTTTTATGGATGATTCTCACTGATGGGGAACTCATTTGAAATATGTCTTGAGCATCTAAGCAAGGTGCTTGAGAGATGTGTGGAAACCAACCTTGTCCTAACTTGGGGAAAATGCCATTTCATAGTCAAGGAGGGTACTGTCTTGGGCCATAAGACATCGGGGAAAGGTATACAAGTTGATCAAGCCAAGGTAGAAGTGATTTCCAAGTTACCATCTCCCATTTCTATAAAGGGTGTTCAGAGTTTTCTTAGACATACTGAGTTTTATCGACGTTTTATCAAGGATTCCTCCAAAATAGATCATCCAATGTACAAAATCCTTGAAAAGGATACAGAATTTAACTTTGATGATGCATGCATAAAATCCTTTGATCAAGTTAATCTGTTGCTTCTTTTGGCTCCCATCATAGTGGCCCGGGATTGGTCATCCCCTTATGAAGTAATGTGCGATGCAAGTGGGACTGATTGCATCAAGTGTGGTGTTAGTTCAATAAAGGGAAAAAATCTTTCATACAATCTATTATGTGAGAATACCTTGAATTATGCTCAACGCAACTACATTATTATCGAACAAGAGTTGTTGGCAATTATATATACTTTAAAAAATTTATGACTTCCTTTTACGTACGAAAGTGGTGGTGCACATAGATCATGCCGCCTTTAAGTATCTCAAGGAAAATAAAGAAGTAAATATGTTCCTAACTATGTGTATTTTGCTCTTGCAAGAATTCAACTTTGAGGTAAAGGATTGCAAGAGGTGCGAAAACCAAGTGGCTGACCATCTATTACGTCTAGAGGGTAATCATGAAAGGCATGGAGAATTTGAAATTAATGACACTTTTCTTGAAAATTTAGTCATGAATTTTGTGATAAAAAGTGCATCGTGGTACGTCGACTATGCCAACTATGTAGCAAGTGGTGTACTCCCCAAAGGGATTAGCTACCATCAAAAGAAGTGATTCTTGTTTAATGAAAAGAATTTCTTTTGGAATGAACCATTCCTATTTTGGGAGTTTGCATATGGTGATATTACGTGGTGTGTTATGGAGGTTTAGATTAATGATATCCTTGAAGCTTTCCATTCCTCACCTTCCAGTGGTCACCATGGGGAATCTGAACCGTCGCTAAAATCCTTTAATGTGGGTATTATTGGCCCTCCAAGCATAGTGATGTCATTAAGTTGGTAAAATTAGGTCACCAATGTCAGATGCAAGGTGTTATCTCGAGAAGATGCAAAATTCCCCTTAAACCAAATCTCAAAATCGAACTCGCTGATGTGTGGCAGATTGACTTTATGGGCCCATTTATGATCTTATTTGGAAACAAAGATATATTGGTGGTGGTTGATTATGTTTCAAAATAGGTGGAAGCTATAGAACTTCTGAATAATGAGAGCAAAGGTGTTACCTCCTTTTGAAGAAGTACATCCTTATAAGGTTCAGAACACCGAATGCCATCATTGGTGATGAAGGCTCACATTTTTGTAATCCAGTATTCGAGGCCCTTCTTGACAAGTATGGGGTTAAACACAAAGTCTCTATCCCATATCACCCCCCAAAAGAGTGGAAAAGTTGATGTTTCAAATCAAGAAATGAAAGTCATAGTTGAGAAGACGGTGAATATAGGCTGAACAATTGGGCAGGGCAGCTTGATGAGGAACTTTGGGACTATAGAACAACTTATAAAACTCCAATTGGCATTTCTCCCTATAAATTGTTATTTGGAAAGGCATGTCATTTTCCCATTGAGCTCGAGCATAGAGCCTTGTAGGATTTAAAGAGGTTGCCCATGAATTAGGGAGAAACCTCCTAAGCGAGGGTCACAAAACTCCACGAGTTAGAAGATTTCCAACTCAAAACTTATGAGAGTTCTGCATTGTTAAATTAAAAAAATAAAGAAATGGCATGATGCATGAATATTAAGAAGGGAATTTCATGTTGGCGAGAGTGTACTCCTTTGCAATTCTCGTTTGAAACTCTTTGCAGGGAAGCTTCGATCTAAATGGTTGCGGACATTTGTGATTTCTAATATTTACCCTAGTAGTTCCAGTTAATTGAAAGATAATGAAAGAAATAAGTTTGTATTAAATGTCCAAAGACTGAAGCACTACAATGTGAAAGGTCCCACAGTGGCCAAGGTGGAGTTTGTTCATTTCAAAGATGCTACGTGGTGAAAAAAAAAGAGTTATGTCGCGATGTTAATAGGTACTTGATGGGAGAAAACCCATCCTTGACTTATTTCTAGTTTTCTTTGATGTTTTGTAGGTGTTTTAATATAAGTTTATGCCCAGAGAAATAGGGGGAAAACAGAGCTGGAAAATGCTAGTTGTGCAGCAAAATCAAAACAAAGAAAAAACAAGGGATTTAGGCCTCAGTTATTGCGATTGTAAAACATTCTATCATGATCGCGGTATCTAAGGGGCATTCTATTTTCTGCTTTAGGGAGTCCTTTCTAGCCCTTGTACTTCTTATTTATGCTGTAGTGAGGGCACTTCAGGTCCCTAAGTTGGGGGTGTGTGAGACTACCTTTTTTTTGTGTGTGCGTAACTTTGGATGCGCCTTTCGTTATGACAGACTAAGTGATGTCAATCTTATAGGGAAAGCATCATGAATGGGTTTATGTAAGACCCCACAAAAAAAATTCTAAGCTTAACTCAGTCCTTTAGAGCTTGAAAAGAGGTCCCAGACTTAAAAATTTCAGCTAAGTGTTTACACTTAATATTATTTTAGACTTCATAAGTTGGCAGTCCTATTTGTATGACCCTTATGACCTTAAAATATTAAGTTTTAAGTTGATTCATGGTCAGGAATGTCAGTAGGTCACTTTGAGTGAGTTTCAAATTTTTTTAACCTCGTTTGAACCAAGTTCGGGTGACTAGAACAGTGGGTCAATGTGATATCATTGCATCGTGTCTCTCATTGCATCGATAGATAATTTCCCCTAGTTTTCAGTGCAATGCTAGTGAACCAATACGGACTCGATGTAGCACGTTGGTCATTGCATTGATGCGATCGATGTAGTGCATCGGTCTACGTGTCACTAGACACATTTTCAGTTATTAAAAGACCACATCTAGAGGGGTATTTGGGTCATTATCCCACCCATTTTCAGCCCCAAAACATAAAATCAAATGACCCTAAAGGCTAATTTTATCACTTTCTTTCAAATTCTCTTAAATTTACTCAAGAACAAACCCTAGGGCTTTTAATTTCAAAAGCAAATCTTCAAGAACAACCCATCTGTCTTCACGAATTCAAGCATCAAGGTATGTGAAGTATTCATCCAAGGGTTTCCTTCCACCCTTGGAGTTCAAGAAACTCTTTTAAACTACAATTTAATTGATTTCATAAATTCCATGTGGGATTTGAGTGTATTGATGATTATGATTTTAATTGTGTTCTAATCCATGGTTTATTTCAAGTTTCATTTGAAATTATTTATCATGTCTGTAGGATCATGTAAAATTCATGCTAAAAGCCCTTGATTTTCGAATTGGGATTTGAAATTATGATGCCTATATGTTGTTTAGTATCATGTGCATGGATTATGTTCCCCAAGTGCTTGATAACTTTCTCATGTGAATTAAAGCTGAAATCATGACATGCTAGCATATGTGCAAGCTTATCTATTACAAGTGTTTGATAAAATGCCTCTATGAACGAGTTGTGAGCAAGTGAACATTGTTATATTTTTCAAGTTTATGCTATGCTCTACTTTTCATGTTATCGAGTAGTAAGGGTATTCAATACAAAAAATCTAGCTGCTTACCTAGAGTTACATTAGTTATAGAACAATCTCCATAGCATCATGAATAGTAGTACTCAATAATCAGTCACAGTCTCAGTTAAGTATTCAGTTCAGAACTCAATAGTATTTCGTCAGTCAGTGGGACTCATTAAACTTAATTCAGTTCAGTTAGATAACATGATCAGTGATAGTTCAGTCCAACCTAGTACAATTTAGATAGTAGTTTAGTATTTATTTAGTTGGGAGTCGAATTCAGCACCGAGTGAATCCAAGGATGGGGACTCACCTACCAGTAGAGGGTGTGATCCTTAGAAGCAGTCTTTGTATTCCAGGACTATGTAGCCAATGTAGGTTGAGACATCAACCTATCAGTTGAGGTTAGAGAAGGTGTTCTACCTTCCATTTGAGGGTACCACCATTCTGGTTTAGAGCACCTGCCAGATGAGGGTGACTCAACACTTGTCTTTACCTGTGGCACGGTACCAACACCCTTCCAGTTGGAGTTATAGGTTGGACCCCAATTAGTTCAGAGAGGGGCATGTCGGTTAGATGATTACCTCCCACAATTTTAGTATTAGTCTCAGTATAGAACTCAGTTCAATTCTACAGAACCAAGACTGTTAGATACAGTCACCTAGCTCAGCATAAAACATAGTTCAATTCTACAAAACTAGGATTGTTAGAAATAATCTCTTAGTTAACAGTAATTTAGTGATCAGTAAACTCAGATATCAGTTATTTACTTATCAAATATCATAACTCAGTACCCAGTGTTAACATGATCTCCGTTACAACATGCGTAGTTATATGCATAGTATCACTTAATCAGTTTATATACAGTAGTCTCACGTATATATGTACTCTCATTCAGTTATATTTATGTTACTCAGCCAATTATTCTTCATGCATATGAACCCATGAATTCAGCCTTACCTCACTTAGCATACCAGTAAATTCAAAGTACTAATGCATACCTTTCTTTTGCACTTTGATGTCTTATATCATAGGTTCAGACGCACGAGCTCCTGATAGCACTTAGCAGTCCAGACCATCAGCATCAGACTTATTGGTGAGTCCTCAAAGTTTGAGGACAAAGTTGTTATTTCAGCATTTCAGTATGTTTTTTAGTAGTTGTTGGGGGCTTGTTCCATCAACTCCACTTTCAGACAGTTCAGTTAGAGGTCTGTCAGACTAGATTATTTTAGACAGACGCTCATATTTTAGTTTTTCATTATTAGTATTTGATGTTCAGATGTGAACCTTATGGCAATATCATCCTGATTTCCATATTTTATTATTATTATTCAGATATTGTAGCAGGTACCATTCATGGGTTAGCTTTTGTTCCTTCATGATTATGAGCATCGTGTGATGGCCGAGGTGCAGACTCGGGGCATTACAAACTTGGTATCAGAGCCTAAAATTCAGCAAACTCCTAGGAAATCTAAAAGTCATGTCTAGTAGAGTCTTGTACATGGGTGTGTAGTGCACCACACTTATGGACAAGAGGCTACGAGGCATTTTAGGAAAAGTTTCCCTTCTTTTAGTATTCATATCATGTGAGTGATCATAAGATCAAGTTACACTCTCAGTCTAATCCTTTTCTTACTTTCATCAACAGAATATACCTCCCAAAAAGAACAATGGAAGAATAACAGAAAATCAGCAAGTACCTTAGCCCATTCAAGCAGATCCCCTGGATGAGCATTTCTCCCATACTAAATTCAAAGCTGCTTTCATTACCCCTGCCAATTTCATTGGATCTTACAATGAGTGTCCATCTGTTGTTCTGGCCAACATTGTGGCCAATACTGCTGCAACTAGAATTTGGGACTTCACCCGAATGAACCCTCTATCTTTTACTGGGTCTAAGTCAGATGAGGACCCACAAGAATTTCTTGACTAGGTATAGAAAGTCATAGGTATTATGGGGGTGAGAACTAGTGTAAGTGTTGAGTTTGCTATATATTATTTATAGGATGTGGCTCACTCATGGTTCAAGCAGTGAAAGGCAGAGAGAATCGCAGATGAAGGGCTCGTAGAATGGGAGGAGTTTGCCACTACTTTTCTGGATAGGTTCTTCCTACTGGAGTTGAGGGATACAAAGGTATTGGAGTTCATTAATTTAAAGCAGGAAAATATGATAGTGAAAGAGTATTCTCTCAAGTTTACTCAGCTAGGCAGATATGCTCCTTATATGGTAGCAGATAGCAGATCTAAGATGAGTAATTTTATGTCTGGCATGTTTAACAGTGTGGTCAAGGAGTGTAGGACCACAATGCTGATTAAGGAGATGTACATATCCAGGCTCATGGTCCATGCTTAGTAGATAGATGAAGATAAGAATAGGGAGAACAAGAAAGCTAGAACAAGTAGCTTTAACTTTGCTCAACCTAAGTCAGAAGGTGGAAATCATTCTCAATTCTGCCATAAACCCTCATTTCTAGCTCTATCCTTAGCCAGTTCTCCAGTGTCAAAATTTAGAGATAGCAATAAAGATAGGGCACCAGGGTACTATTAACAGTGCTCGAACAAACCCTCTTTTCTAGAAATATGGCAAAAACCACCAGGGTATATGCAGGGTTAGTAGTTTTGTATGTGTTGGATATGGCAAGACAGACCATAGGGTCAGAGATTGTCCTTATTAAGGTTCTCAGAGTTAGTATGATCGTCCTTTTACTCAGTCCGTTCACCCGAATCAGTAGGGTGCCGCTTCTAGTGCCACCAGTGGGCAGGGCCTAATTAGGCTTAATGCAGTTCTATCATGACAGGATCAGGAAGTTCTCCTGATGTGGTCACTGGTATCTTACAAGTTTCTTATTTTCATATTTATGATTTGCTAGATCCAGAAGCTTTTTTTCCTTTGTAACTCCTTATATAGCTGTTGACTTCGAAGTTAGTCCCAAAATCCTAGCAAATCCCTTCTCAATCTCTACCCTAGTGGGTAAGTCTATCAAAGCGTGACGGGTATACAGGAATTGTCTACTTATGGTATCTTAGAAAGTTACTTCAGTAGACTTAGTAGAATTAGAGATGATATATTTTGATGTCATTTTCAGCATGGATTGGCTTCATTCATGCTATGCTTCAGTTGAATGCAAAATCAAATTGTCTATTTTCCGTTTCTGAATAAATCATTCCTTGAGTGGAGGGGTAGTACTTAAATACTTAGGGGTTAGCTTGTTTCTTATCTTAGGGCTAGAAAAATGATATCTAAGGGATATGTCTAACATCTCATTCGATTTTAAGACTCTAGTTCAGAGACCCCTAATCTGGAGTCAGTATTAGTAGCATGTGAATTTTATAATGTGTTTCCCAAAGATCTTCCTGGTATTTCTCCCAAAAAGGAAATTGACTTTGGAATCGACCTTTTCCCAGATACTCAACCCATTCTATTATGCCATACAGAATGGCAATTGAAGAACTCAATGGGTTAAAAGAATAGTTGAAAGATCTCTTAGATAAGGGGTTCATCAGACCCAGTATTTCCACATGGGGTGCACCAGTTCTATTCGTGCGTAAGAAAGACAGTTCTCTCAAGATATGTACAGACTACCATCATCTAAATAAATTCATGGTGAAAAACAAGTATCCACTTCCCAGAATCGATGACTTGCTTGACCAACTTCAGGGTACCAATTACTTCTCTAAGATAGACCTCAGATCAGGCTATCATCAACTCAGAGTTAGAGAATGTAACATTCCAAAAATAGCTTTCTAAACTCAGGATGGCCATTTTGAATTCTTAGTTATGTAAATTGGTCTTAATAATGCCCAGCAACATTCATGGAATTCATGAACTAGGTGTTCAAGCAGTACTTGGACATGTTCATCATAGTCTTCATTGATGATATTCTTTTCTACTCTCGCAGTGAACATAATCTTGTAGAAAATCTCAGAATAATGTTACAGACCCTCAGAGCCCATTAGTTGTTCACCAAATTCAGTAAATGCAAATTTTGGCTAAGGTCAGTAGCTTTCCTTGGCCATATAGTTTCCAAAGAAGGCATTACAGTGGATCCTTAAAAGACTGAAGTAGTGAGAAACTAGCCTAGACCTATTTCTCCATCAGATATTAGGAGTTTCTTGGGTTTCACTAGCTATTACCGATGATTTGTTAAGGGAATATCATCTATTTCATCTCACATTTCTATATTGACTCAGAAGAAAGTCAAATTTAGTGGTCAAATTCTTGTCAGAAGAGTTCTTAGAATTTGAAGACTCAACTCACTATAGCCCCCATTTTGACCCTACCAGATAGCTCAGATGAGTTTATGGAATATTGTAATGCTTTCATAGTTGGTTTGGGGTATGTTTTAATATAGATAGGTAAGGTCATAGCCTATGCCTCTAGATAGCTTAAGCCTCATGAAGAGAATTATCCAACTCATGATCTTGAGTTAGCAGAGATACGCCCAAATTACAACTCTCATTTGAAAGTGTAAGCGATCGCTGTCAACTATAGAACCTAACTGGGTTGGGTGTCAAATCCCATAGGGAATACTGTGCTCACTAAGTATTGTGGTTATTATTAGACTGCTGATCATGGGTTCCAGAATAAAGTGGGGGTTTTTATTTATCAACTGTATTCAAATATTTGTCACAAAAAGTAATCCAAATGTCAATTGTATTGTAAATAGCAATTCAGTATGAGTAGTCAAACTAGAGTTATGGTTACCAAATGCTTAAGTAGCTAGGGTTGTGAACTATTTTGAATTCCCAATGAAAAATTCAAATTGCAAGAGTAATTGAATTCTATGGTTTACCCATTAGTTTCTCAACCTAAATAAGTAGCTTACCCTTAATTCTTTTAGACTTAAGGAACGTATAGAAGTTAGTTCAGAAAGTTTGTCAGCTTGCCTGACTAGGTGTCTACTTAGTCGATTCAGCAAAGGGAAGTATGTGGGTGCATAAAAGTTTGGAATTATCTCTAGTTTCCAAAGTAATGGAAAAGAAAGATAGCGATCCCAATCTATTCAAGTTAAAAGAGTCAGTTAGAGATCAGAAGGTAGAGGTTTTCTCCCAAGGGGAGATGGTGTGTTATGTTGCCAGGTTCGGTTATGTGTGTCAAATATAGATGACCTGAGGCAATGAATTCTTACAGAAGTGCATGGTGCACGTTACTCTATTCATCCAGGGGCCACTAAGATATACCGCAATTTGTGGGAGCTCTATTGGTAGAGTAGGATAAAGAAAGACATTGCAGAGTTTGTACCTAAGTGCTCGACATGTCAACAGGTTAAGATCAAGCATCAAAAGCCTATTAGTTCCATTCAATAGTTTAATATTCTGACATGGAAGCGGGAGGAAGTGAACATAGACTTTGGGATAGGTTTTCCTCGTACTCATCGTCAGTATCCTTCTATTTAGGTTGTTATAGATAGGATGACCAAATTAGCTCACTTTTTATCATTACATACCTCTTATTCAGTTGAGGATTAAGCCAAGATCTATTTTAGAGAGTTGGTCAGATTGCATAGAGTTTCATTATCCATTATCTCAGATAGAGTTACCCAGTTCACCTCTCATTTTTGGAAAGCCTTCCAAAAGCATCCAGGTACCCAATTTTACCTCAGTACAGCCTTCCAATTAAGGGTGTGAGCCATTGACTTTAAGGGTAGTTGGGATGACCACTTGTTCTTGATTGAGTTCTCATATAATAACACTTATTATTCAAGCATTTAGATGGCTCCATTTGAGGCACTTTATGGGAGAAGGTGTAGATCTCCTATTGGTTGGTTTGAAGTATGTGATGTCGTAGTAGTAGGGCATTACTTGGTATTTGATGCCTTAGAAAGAGTTTAGTTGATTAGGGAAAGGCTTAAGATAGCTTAGAACCAACACAAGTCGTATGCAGATGTGTGAAGGAAAGATATCAATTAGCGATTATGTGTATATGAAAATCTCTCCTATGAAGGCGGTAAAGGGGTTTGGCAAGAAGGGGAAGCTCAATCCCTGATATATCGGTCCTTACCAAATTCTCTGCCATTTCGAAAAGGTAGCTTACAAGCTTGAGTTGTCTTCAAACTTAGCTTTAGTACATCCAGTGTTTCATGTCTCCTTTCTAAAGAAGTGCATAGGATACCCAGTAGTTGTAGTGCATATAGAGGGTATAGATGTTCAGAACAGCCTCTCTTATGAGGAAATCCCTATTGAAATTCTCAATTTTTAGGTTTGCGGACTTAGGAATAAAGAAGTCCCTCTAGTCAGAGTTCTTTAGTAGAATCAGTCTGTTGAGGTAGCTAATTGGGAAGCAGAAGAAGATATGCAAACCAAGTATCCTCATCTCTTCTCTGCAAACACAGAGTCAACTCAAGGTACCAGTCTTTCTTAGATTTTCTCAATTCCATGTTCAATTATAGTTACAAATTTGGTATTTATTACTGTTGCATATCATATTCATAATAGTCATGCATTCAGGAACTAGTTTAACCATGTACTCATGCATCAGATATACATGTTCAGTTTGAAAACTCATCTTATCAGTAGTTTTAGTTATGTATTTCCTGCATTAGATATTCATATTAAGGGTGTAATCTCATTCTATCAGTGTTTCTCAGCTTAGGCAGTCTCATTCGAGGATGAATGTTCCCAAGAGGGAGATATTGTAAAACTCCAAAAAAAAAATCCTAAGTTTAACTTTGTCCTTTAGAGCTTGAAAAGAGGTCCTACACTTAGAAATTTTAGCTAAGTGTTTACACTTAGAATTATTTTTAGCCTTCATAAGTTGGGAGTTCTATTTTTAAGACCTTTATGACCTTAAAATATCGAGTTTTATGTTGATTCAGGGTCAGAAATTTTAGTAGGTCACTTTGGGTGAGTTTTGGATTTTTCGTAGCACTTTTGAACCATGTTTGGGAGACCAAAATAGTGGGTAAACGCGATCTTGATGTGTCGCGTTGCCCATTGTGTTGATAGATAATTTCCCCCTATTTTTCAATGAAATTCTAGTGAACCAATGTGAACACGAGGCAGTACGCTAGTCATCGCGCTGATGCCATTGACATGGTATGTCGGTCTGCGCATCACTGGAAACGCTTTTCAGTTGTGAGCCTTTCAATTTTTATCCCTGTTTTGAACCCTACCCTCCTTGAACTTAAAATTGCAACTTATGGCTAGAAACCTATATTGGGGGTGGTGAAGATTGGAAGAGATAACTTTGGGCCATGAAGTTGCTAGTGAGTGCCTATGTGATTAAGCATTGAGAACAAATGATTAAAAAAATGGATCCAACAGAGAAAAGAAAAGCACAAAGGTTGCAATAAAAAGAAATGAAAAGAAAAAAGGTGCAATAAAAGGAAATGAAAAGAAAAAGGGTGATCCAAGGAAATAAAAGTAGGCACATGTGTAAAAAGTGAAAACAAAAAGATGTGGCACATGATCAAAGGTTAGATAGAATAGTACAATGTAGACATTCAAGAAAGGTATAGCCATGTTGCTCCTAAATGGTATTCTACCCTACCCCAAAAATCACTTCGAGATCTCCAACCAAGTGTATTTAATTTAGTGGCTATTGAAAATACGAGAAAGCCTATGGCATTGCACTTGTTAGAATAGAGAGTCCTTGGGAGAGAGAGTTTTGCACTTAAATACCTTGCTGCATATTTGTTAACTTGGTGTACAGTAATTTCTTTCTTGAGAGGAGGAATGTAAACAAGTTGATGTGGGTGATTTTTTCATCTCCCAAGAAATGAGGAAAAAGAAGTATAATGTAGTTGAGGTCAAAAAGGTGAGTCACTTGTAGTGTATTAGTGATTGTTACATGGTTTCTCTTTGAATTCTTTTGCATCCTTGAAAATCGTATTTTATGTTGAAGGGTGTCATGAAAATAGTTTTGCCCATGTATGAAAATCTAATTATGGTAGTAATAAAGTTGAAGTCATTGTGATCACTAGGTCATATAATTTGGGCATAAATGTGCATTGTCTCATTGTAAAAGGTAGTGTTGCTTGAGGATAAGCAAGACTTTAAGTTAGGGGTGTTGATGAGTGGTGAATTTACCACTCATTTGCTCACAATATTTGTTAACACTATTATGATTTGAATGCATAAATAATACATGTTTAGGATTAAATGCACTAATTTCACATTCTTGCATGCACACAGGTGATGAAATAGAAAGATGTGGATTTGAGCTAAATAAAGATCAAAAGGAGAGAAAAAGTGCACAGTTAAAGACCGTGCATAGATCAGGCTCAGTTGTCGCGATCCCGGTCTGAGGGCCAAGATCGTGGTCTCAAGGCTACAATCAAGACCAGTCAAGATTGTTCAAGCACCATGATTACTTAGATGGATCTTACCGCGAATGCGGTAGCTGCGATCGCTGCAAAGCTGATGCGATTGTGGCGTAGTGGGATTTTGGCCCGGGGAAGTTTCATAATTTGACGTAGCTGATTCCACTTCCTATATAAGGCATAAAACTTTTTGCCCTTTGGGAATTATTGAATGGAGAAAATTAAACATTAGAAACTAGATGAACCCTAGAATTTGGGGAACATTTTTGTATTTTGAAATTTCAAGTTGAATCTGATGAATTAATGTGTAAAAAGGAAGATTATCCTTATTCTTCATTGTTATGGATTCCATGAGTGAATTTTTTGGTATATTTCCTTCTCTCTACTTCATGAGTAGCTAAATTCAATAGTCTTGGGATTTTGTTGAACTAAGGTGCAAATTATTTGGGTAATGATGTGTTCGGAAAGTTCTTAGTTGTTGATTATGGATTCCACTATTGCTTAGTTTAAATAGTTGGAATTTATGGGTGAAAACCCCAATATCCAAAATAGGTTTGTTGGATGAAAACCCTAAATTCTTAAAAGCTCTCTTCATCCTCGAGGGAGGGATATGGGTGAACTCTTGGGAACCCATAGCTTCCTTGAAAGAGGGATATTTGGGGATAAATCGATAGTGGACAATTGAAGATGTAGCTTAAAATCTTTTTCCATCTTAAAAATAAGGGTAGATGGAGAGTAGGTTATGACATGGGCATTTTCTTAGAAATAGGGATGCCCAATTGAGGTCTAGGGTAGATCAGGTATTTCTCTACAAGTCAAGACTTTACTTGTTTGCAGGTAAGTTAAAGTCAAGATGGTATGGTCCATTTACAGTAACAAGAATGTTTCCATGTAGTGCATTGGAATTGAGACGCAATGGTGAAGACCCATTCAAGGGGTAAAACACTATATGGGTAAGGCTAAGGAAATTAATATGATTTTTGAGATGGACATTGGTGAAGTCTTAGTAACCAGGACAATTGTATTGTACCGCAACATTAAATCAAGCACTACATGAAAGTCAACCCATGAGGATAGTTGGTGAAATCTAGTGTCCAACTTAGCCCCATCGTACCGTGGTGTTAAATCAAGCGCTACGTGGAAGGCAACCCATGTTTTATACTTAATAATTTATCAGCTAATATGTGCATTCAGTGTATAAGGTTAAAGGTTGCAGACAAGAGCTGAGCAATTCCTAAAAACAAGGTCATACGGACTCTTCACGAGTTATACCTTAATGTGACGACTTTTGACCAAGAGTCATAAGGACCTTGGAGTTGATAGATCTAGGTAAAAGTTTATGAAGTCTTTACATCATTTAGAATGAGTTGTAACCTTAGGTTATTATTTGTCACACTGAGTCGTATCGACCCCAGAACCAAGTAAGAAGTTCCCAGTCATTATGAAAGCAGGAAAAGACACATAAGCATTGGTTACAAGTCGTACACAGGACTCATAATCAAACTTACCAGATTAAGGGTCGACGGTCAACCCGGCCCACCTCACCTAATTTTAAACAAAAGAGGGCACCTAATTCAGGTACCCGACATCACAAATGCAATTATCCTCTATTGTTGACTAAATCTTAAGCTCCTAAAGCACAAAATCACTCAAAAATACACACAAATTTGTTGGGTTCTCTCACATTTCACAAAATTAGCAATAATCTGTGGTAGTAACTTAGTGAAATCAAAGAAATCTAAAAATCTCAATACTCAAGTAAGTCCTTGAACTTAAATGCTATATATTTCAAGTTGACGTTTAAAATGAGTGAGATTTTAGACTTTATTTGAGTGATTTTGTGAGGGTTTTGATATGGGTAGAACTTTCCCATGTAAGTTGTATCCAACTCCTACGACTCATAAATATAATTCGTAATGACCTGGGATAACACATATTAGAGTCTTACTTTTCGTATGCTTATGAGTGTTGGTAAATAGTCGTAACTTGTCCATACAACTGGTTAGGAGGACTAGTAAGCTGACCAGTGAACACTTATATATAAATTGTTTATCATATGAATCAGTCATATGAGTCGTACCATGCTAATACGACTCTTACCCACCAAACATAACATAAGCAGAACATGCACACTGACACTTAATTTTCTTTATTTTTCTTTCCTTTCCTTAATAATTACTAATCAGTGTATGAATACAGTTACTCTGGCTCTAAAAGGTGACTCCTTAAAGAAGAATACCAAGAAGAAGCCAGCCCAGAAATCTGACATAAGTTGGTGAATGAGGATGGGGAATCATCTAGATATAGCAGGGACCTCGTTGAGTACCCCATGAAAGAGAATGTTGATCCAAGGGAAAGACGACCTCAGGGAAAAAAGGGCACAACGGCAGAGGACACACGTATAATGGGGCCCAAAAAGAAGAACCCCACACATCACCACCATGAACACTATCCCAGTACAAAGAGGACAATGGAGATGATGAAAATGTCATTTCTAATGATGATGTAGAAATAGCAGAGTTGATCTCAAATTAAATAGAATTATATAATGGAAGTGAAAAATAATTATCTATAACTCCTATTAATAGACACCATTGAACGGTAGGTGTACCCCGATATGTAGTAAACATACAATGATGGATTAAGCATACTCCTTGCTAATGAAAGAGTCAAAAGTAGTCTCTATCTTGAAAGGAGGCTGACCACCACAGGCATGTTTTCCTTGCCTAGATTTGAGGCCAGGTTTCAGCAGTATGGCTTCCAATGGATGACTAAAGTACCAAGAACGTATAGTCCTATACTAGTGTAGGAGTTTTATATGTCATATTAGGGTGAGATAAAGATATAGTATCCGTAAGGAAACTTGTGGAGGGGTGGTAAACTAATTACTTCATTAACAGTTCAGGGAGTGCAGGTGAACATCTGCCCTCTGACTATTTCATGATCGTTGAAAAGACCAAGTTTGCAGCCTCTAGTGAACACCAGCGAGATGGATTACTTCATGTATGAAATACAAAATATTATAGGGCAGTAGCTAGGTTGGAAGATAAAATAAAAAAATTTTGGTGGATTGCAGGATTGATTGCATTGAATGAGGAAGAAGCCAGTTGGGTGGTAAGTGTCCAAGGAGTAGTTTCACAGAAAATTGAAAAGCATACCTTAAACTTCAAATACAAAGCTTGGTGGACGTTATCCCACTATAGATTGCATCTCACTACTAGGGGTAATGTGCTCAATTCAATTCGAGCGGCATTGATATCCGGCTTTATAGCAGCGTATGATTTCAATGTAAGCGAGTTCTTAACACAAGAAATAAGAGACAGAGTTGTGGGCAAAGAAAAGTTGTTTCTAGCATATTCGTGAATGATCACCCAAATTTGTTTGGCTTTAGTGGTGTAGGAATTCCCAGGGATTGATCAGTTTGATAATCCTAAGAACACTACATATTTGGGGTTTATTAAAGATTTAGCAAACCCAATGTCCAGACAAGAGAGGCAAGAAGTTGAAATGTTAAAATATATAGAAGTCATGGTGTGGTTGTTGGGTAAACTGAGATAGGTGAAACCAGGTGTGGAGGCGTATAGATTAAGACACAAATATCTAATGCAGCAAGTACATCCAGTTCCCCCCTCCTGCACAATCTATACCACCTCAACCCACCTTTACCGGAGTGATGTCAGTTGGCTTGATAGTGATCTAACAATCCATGTGGGATGAGGCGATAAAGATCTTGGTTTTGTTGGAGATAAAAATATAGTATACGAAAGGGGGTGTGAAGTCCAGGGTTGAGACTATACTAGCAGACCTAGACATACGACTACAGGGTATATTAGATGTGTTTGAGAAATGGATGACTCATTAGTTGGGTAGAGGCCAAATCCCAAATATTACTGAGGTGAAAATTGAGGTGGCTGAGATCAAGAAAATTGTGGATGATTTGTATGATATACCATTTATCCCAACACCAGTTACAATAATGATCGAGCAAGAAAGAGAAGTAGAAAATATCTAGAGCAATCTGGAGGAAGGAAACACAGAGAGAGAGAGAGAGAAAAGGAAGCATAGGGGTGCTGAAAAAGAAACCTTGAAGAAGGTAAAAAAATATAGTATCTAGAGTGAGCAGGACCGGCAGGTGAGGGTCCAAGAGATGTTAGATGGTGCCGGTAGCATAAAAATGGAAAATAATAATACTGAGGGGGTAGTGATACAACCCCTATATTTGACATACCACTGACTGCACTAGCCACAACTAGTGCCACTATTGCAAAGAAAGTCCCGTTAGTTGATGGAACTATAGTTGGGGATGGTAGGATCGATCTGAGGGCCCACATGATGATGCAGCATAAGTTGAGGCCTTGAGCACCAAGGTATGTCCCCGATCCCTTGTATTACATTGTTAGATGTACTGGGACAATGTATAGGGTTAAAGTTAGGGTGGAGTGTACCAAGGTCATCGCGGGTTATACTTGCCACCGTGTTTCAAAACTCGTGGCCATAATTTGAAAAATGCAGAATCGGTATATTTTTGTTGATGTTTTTGTTTTTGTTTTTTGTGTTCTGGAATAGCTAAAAATAGGAAGAAAATTTATACTTGTGGTAGTAACGTGGGTTTAAATGATTATGCTAAAAAATTGATGCCCCTCCTAAATTTTTGTTAATTGTGTGATGTGTGCATGTCTGAGGAATGACTTAGAGTCTGATAATGGCCTTATAATTTGGGATAGAATGACTAGGGAAACAATTGCATAACTGGTTAAGTAGTACCTAGTAGTATGACCCTGTGCAACTGTGTGTGAGGTATTACTTAGTTATGGGTGTGTCAGAATCTAGAACTTGCCTAGTTGCTCTTACCTAGGGTTCAGGATAGTCAAATAGGAGATGATCATAGGCCATTTTTTGTTTAATTCCACCCGAGCCTAAATTCCTAACAAAAAATGATATGAATCCCTTGATCCCATTTTTTGAGCCTTAACTGACCCATTTTTTTATCACACTGATTTCACCTTCTTGTTTCACTTACAATGAACATGTATTACCCCTGGTCTGCCTTGGACACTGTGCACCTCAACTGAGGCAAATCACCTAAGTTAAGAGTGGCTATTATAAGGGTGTGTAGGGAAAAAATAAGTATAAAGAAAGATATGTAAAGGGAAAAATGAATACGGACAGGTGTGGTGAAAATAAAAGATCATAAAAGAAAAAAATTTCAAGAGAAGAAAAAAAAGTGAGAAAAGAAAACCGCACTTGATCTGTTATTAATGTATTTTAAAATAAAATGGGAGACATAAGCGTAGAAATAAAATTTAAAAAGTGGAAAAATAAAGTGTAGAGTCAAGGAGGCGTAGTCACTAAAATTCCCAAAAAGATACCATGCCACCCCAAACCTATTTTACAAGTCGAATAAATTCCTTTAGTGATCATATCTCGACTATTAGAAAACCCAAGAAAAGAGAATATGGGCAAGCCTATGGAATTTTGTATACACCAGTCGATACTTCTTTGTGAGAAATAGCTTCTTTTATAATATCCCTAAATAAATAATTTATCTAAACTGAGTTAATGGGATTTTTTTTATTGTGAGCGCACATGGGTTATGTTGTTAGGTTGCTAGACTATTCGGAGAGTGTAATTTGTATATAATTAGTTGTCATACTAATATAATACGATCATTGGATTTCTTAATGTTTCTCTGAGTTCCAAATAGATATACCCAATTGGGTTCTTGAAAAATCAAAACTAGGAGGGGGAATAAAATTGTTGAAAGCTGAAAGGAAAAGTCACTGCCATAAGTATCTTAGGATCTTCCTATTAAAGCATCGTTGCTGTGTTTACTGGTTTTTATTTTTGTTTTTCCTAAAGAAATCAAACATTCTAAGTTGAGGGTGTTGATGCATAGTGGAAACACGACACTTTCGATGCTTAAAACAAAGAATTTATGCTTGTACTTAGGTCATTTGGGTAGATATGATGTAGTTTTGTGATTGTTGCAGGTCAAACAAGTAAATAATAGTCTTGGAATAAAATTGAAAGAAAAATATTTGACAAAGATGAAGTCTGTAGATGATAGGAGTCAACTTAGAAGTCATCAACCCAACATACGGATCATAGGATGACCCATAAGTACAACAGTGACAAAAGTTGAGTAGAAAAGCTAAGTGAAGAATAGATATGATTGGAGCATATGAATCATAAAATGAGGATACAAGTCTGGAGAAAAATCATCAAGTGAATAGAAACCAAATATTAGATTCAGAGTTGAAGTCACAGAAGAAGACGAGTTAAAAGATCTGAGTACGACTTGTATTAACCAACCGTAAGCAAACCAGTGTCCAAAGCATGGAAAAATCATATCCCAGGTAGTGACGAGTTAAAACCATGAGTCGTATGGTTAAGGTACGACTCATGAGGATAAATTGTAAGGATAACAAAAAACCTGAAGCCCTGGAAAATCAGACACTGGAGAACATACGACTACCATAGTATAACTCGTAAGAATACCTTTGAGTGGACGTCAAGTCGTACCTTGTGCCGACATTACTTTTTCTATTCCATTATAATTAGGATTCTGGGTTATTTTGAGATAAAATAAATACCTTAGGGTTATTCCTTTATTAGGTTACATTCTCTTACATTCATTAACATACTTTTAAGCACTTTTACATACATTTATTATTCTTGAGATTTTTGGGTTTCTGATTCAATTAAAGACTTCAAATTTTCTTTCTCTCATTATCGTGCAATTAATTACATGTTTTATTTATTGATTTTCATGGAGTGTTGCATGAACATGAACATTAAAATTTCTCGACTAGGGTTGTGGAAACCCTAGTGGATTAACTACATAGAGAAAGTGGAAGATTTATCGATTCTCTATTATGATTGCATGTATTTTAATCTTCTTCATGCTAAATGACCTCAGAGCTACTGTAGAATCTTGAGGATTGCCTGTATTCGAGAACTTTCTCACATGGGAGTTTGAGATTAGGAAAAGGGGATTAATATAGTAATTTGAGATTCACATCCATCTTATTATTCTGCCACCTGACCTAATTAATTCGAGACTCAAAAGGTGAGAGTTGAACTGAAGTCAAAAACAAGGAGTAACACGGCGGCGCCCTGAGACTCACAAGGTAAATGGCGATATTTATCATCATGTTCACAAGATGGTTGATAATACAAAGCTTGTCGACTATACATGCAAAGCAACGGAATAGATGGTTTAACATGAGAAATTCATGGAGTTAAGAAGCCAGAGGAAACACAGTCCTAGTGTTCGTCTTCTATTTTTTACAAATTCAAAGCATTCATGTTTGGTTAGTACTTACTATTTACTTCAATTTCCCCCATTTAATTTTCCACATCACTCATGGATTTTGTCAAGTTAATCCAATGTTCAATGTTTTCCCAGTGGGTTCGACCCAAACCTGATTTGGGTTACTATATTTGACATCAACCGCAACATACTTCTTTGGAGGTTAGTTTTTAGGAAACATCAGGTACAGCCCCTACCCCGAACTTGGAAAATATGCAACGTTCCCATTGCACAAAATTATTAAAATGTAAAACTAGGATAAGGGACAACCTAGGGTTCCTTAGAAACTATTAGAACCTTGATCATGTGGGGACATAGGTAGGTCTCTCATAATTAACTTCTCAATAGTGGTACCAATTGTGGTTATGGCACTGAAAGACATGTTGGCACCGGTGGTATCCAATGCACTCAAAGTGTCGAGGGTAACCTCTGTAACCCCACTAACTGTCACACCCACCTCCGTGATAGGTGGTATCCCATCTCTTTTTGGAATAGCCACCTCAAAGTTCTGTCTATATTCATTTTCCTTTCTTGTCCTCTTTTTCTTCTTTTTATTAGATTTTCTCTATCCTTATTTATCAATGACATCTCCCCCTTCTCTTTAGAGTCTCCAAGTCATTACCTCCCTACTCAATATCTGTATTATCAACATCCTAGGTATGAGTATAACATTAAGCACCAGGGACTCCATATCCAATATCAGAGCTACTAGTGAAGGCATAGGTGGTGAAGGATGTAGTGCAGTATCCACTCTCTCTGTTAATATCTTGATATCTTCCTTTAACTCGATCAGGTCAGCTCTAATATTCGACAAATCAGGTGTCTACAGTGTATATATCCTACACATCTTTCAACTCTCAGACCTATCTACCTATGTCTAGATAGTTCTTATAGTACTATGTATCTCATCACTCACATAGGGCTTAACCCCAACCTCAAGTTTCTTTATCCAGGAATCATACAATAGTAGGATCCTCATAATATTCTCCAAAATTGAAGTTGGGTCATTGCATAACCTATGGGAACCAATGGTCTACTATGAATGAATGTCGGTGGTGTAGGCAAGGATGAGGCACTAGCATCAGATGCTGGTATTTACTAGCTGGGGCACCCCCCAACAACACCAAAAATCTCCAATCCTCTAGAAGGGGTAGTCGAGTTACATATATCTTTAATTAATGTCATATCCATAACCTTTATTGGTTGCATCAGCTGGTCCATAACATTGATGATTGGGAATTGTGCATCTCTCATTAACTGATACATAAGAAAGGGAAGCATAATGTGGTGTTGAACTAAAACACCCTACCTTGGATCTCCTCTTTGATGATCCACGAGATATTCAAATCCACTCCTAAAAATAGGTCACCACCAGGTAAGCAGTAGTTACACCTAATGTGTTATCATTGGTAGCGGGTGAAATTTGCTACCTGACCACTGACCACCAAGCCTTTACGAAGAACTTTCAGTTCTGTTTGTAAAAAGTGGCCTTATTGATCCATGGGTCATTCTCTATAGCCTTAGCAATATTGCTCACCAACCACCTATAGTTCATGCTCTTATCATCAGTAGTCAATTTCTTAAATCTTCTCATATCATTTATCTAGAAATTATACTTTTAGGTCTCCAAGACTAGGACATATGCCTCTCTGAATAAGGCCATTGAGATGGCCTGTCCATATCTCTAATCTTATTAGTATCCAGGTGTGGTTGCTTTTTCATATCCTTCACATTTCCCGAAGGAAACATATTTCTCAACATCACCATATAGTTTAAATTTAAATCCCGCACCAACTCTGGTACATAACTTCATAGGGGTCTAATCACTCACCCTAGCTCATATTTCTCAAACCCTTGCACCAACTCTAGAACCTTCTAAAGTGACTCGGTCAGTACCTGAGGCTCCTCTTGAATGCTTATCTTTTTGTTGACTTTCTTAATAAAAGAAATACAATCAATGTAGTAGTTCCAAAAGTTAGGGACCAACCAATTTCTCAGATCAACTCTTCTTAGATCTGGTGAAGCAGCAGTATCAAAAGGTTTGGAGTTGGTCTCGTCCTTCCTCTTTACAGAACTTGAGCTTTCCTCAGCTTCACCCCCAACCTATTAGGTGACTTGCCTTCCCTTTTCAGACTGTGGAAGCTTGATGGGAGTATCTTCCTCGACCAAGTTCATGTATGCTGTGGCCTGTGCTTGTTCTTTTTCTTTTAACTACTTTCTTATGGTCTATGGCAAGTGTACATTTTTAGATAAACTTATAAAAAAGCTCTCCTCAATCCCATTTGAAGATTTGGACTCATTCTCTAAGACTGAAGGGTTATCCTTTAGTGCCCATTTCTTAGAGATGCTCTTGTCTAAATGTCACGACCCGAACCAGGGTCTGACGATGACAGACATCTCAAATCCACCATGCAGTAGAGACCACCCCCTAAACCTACCCAAATACCATACACTGCCCAAAAATGGCTGAATTCCAAATATTTAACCAGATAGAACAAGATAAGTTTGAAGAATAAAATATATATCTATAGTCAATAATCGGCAACCGACCAAACACATACAATAAACATCATCCAAGTCCACAGTAATCCAACAAAGCCTATATGCAAAAGAACCAAAAACCAGTCTTGGTAAGGATATGTCCCCAACTCTAATAATGACAATGATAGTGTTAAGGATAATGAAAACTCTCAATCCTAATCTATGATACAAACTGATGAAATATGTAAGTCTTCTAGAGAATTGAAGTTAACCACTTTACCACAACGAACCAACGAACCGAGCTGATCCACTTAACTTTACACAAGAAACGTAGAGGTATCTCATGTGCCTGCATTGCGTGGGTATACAGTGAATGGACATAATCATAATGTCATGAATAACATAATGTCATGATCAACAGTTAAAAATGATTCAATTCCAATACACATAATCAAATGCATATACGTATACGTACATATATATAGATATATCATGGCGGGATAGGGAACAAGGCTTAACATACACTTTAAAACTTTAGCCTAGATTATGTAGCTCATTCATTATAACATAAGAAGGAACCCATGGTCTACAAGGGCCAAGCTCTCCCCCAGTTGGTAGGGCCCCCATGTGTGCGTCCATACAAACTAGAGGGTATACATATGCACTATAAGGGACTCGAACCTCCCGGCATATCAAAATGATGCAAGCACCCAATCATGTAATATTATATGGGGGACTCAAAATACCTAATCATATGATAATAACAAGGGAGACTCGAACTACCCGATCATATAGACCCCTATATCGGCAACCACGGTTTCCATTATTGGTCCCTTGGGACCTCCACTTTCATGACTCAGCTACATAGCCCCAATTAAATCTCAATTAAATTATTTATCATAGAATCCCATTCATTGAACCATGATACACATTTAGGCATAAATTGTTGGTATCATCATACCAACTACACTTGCAAGGTAACATCAACATGTCGAAACACTTTCATTATTTGGGGAAATTCATAGCCCCCTTGGTTCAATTATGAATTCGATTGGGGAATTTCACAACCCCATAAGGTTCAATTAAAAATCATTTTGCTTCATTGATTTTTCAAATTATGTAATAGTTCAGAGTCATTCAATATTTATACTTTTCATTTTCAAAATTGATTTCGCAATATGGTGTTGAGATCATTACCACTTCAAATATCACAAGTTGAGGGAAATCAAAATCCCCTAATTTATTCACCATACCCATACATGCCACAAGTTCAAAACCATAATTAAAGATGAATTGTCATAGGTAAACCACGGGAACCATTGTTCAACAACAAACATTCAAAACCCTCAACCCATGTTTCAAAACAATTATCAATACCATATGAACATCACATAAAAATATATTTTCTTAAGAAATTAGCAATTAGGGAAGAGTAACATGCCTAAAATACCCAAGGTTATGGAGAGAATCTATCCCTTGAGCCCTTGGATGACCTACTTCTTTGAAACCCTAAGTATGGATGTTTGAGAGACTTAAAAGAGAAGAAAGAATTTTCAGAGTGGATTATCGATTAAAATAAGGCCCCAAGTATATTGATAGGTCATGGGTTATTATTGGGATAAAGGGGAATTGTCTAAAATACCCCCATTTATAAAGCTGGAAAAATAAACCATATGTCGTTATCGGTTTCATAACGACTCATTATGACTTGTCTCTATGATTCACTGTCAAGACAGTGTCATCAGGCACACACTATTGGCCTTACGACTTGTATACCATGGCTCGCAATGGGACCCTATGACTCATGGGGTCAAATTGGTCAACCTAGAAATCAATTGAGGTAAGCATGGGTGACCTCGATTTGTACAAAATGACTCATAATAAGTCCTCACGACTCGTATTTATCCATTCATACTCAGAGAAGAACTTAGCCATGCACACACTATTTAGGCTATGATTTGAGTCAAATAACTCATCATGGGTCTTTACGGATCGTTTCCCTAAGTCGTACTCAGGACAACAACTCAAGCACCATTCACTAGACATCTTACGATAAGGTTCATATGACCATCAAGACACCCTACGACTTGTAGGGTGAGTTGTAGTCACGATTGTGAGGATAAAATTTTAGAAATTTTCAAGGACCAAAAATCTAGGGTGTTACATTCTCCCCGCTCCCCTACCCCATTAGGATAATTCATCCTTGAAAGATGGGTCAAGGTATACGTTAGCATGATTTAATGCAGAAACACTCCCACACATACCTTTAACAAAGACAAAGAACAAAGATGTTAAGATCACACACATACCTTAAGAACTATTTTCCAAAATAGGAAATGGGAATGGATATTTGGAGATCGTGTCCTCCTCTGCTTCCCAAGTAACTTCCTCAAACTTTACGTTCCTCCAAAGAACCTTTACCGAATTCACATCCTTTGTCGTCAATCGACAGACTTTCCGCTCTAAGGTCTCCCCTAGAACTTCCTCATAAGATAAGGAATTCTAAATTCCCACACCTTCTAAAGGAACAACCAATGAAGGAACCCCCACGCTCTTCCTCAACATTGAAACATAGAAGATGGATGAATGAATCTCAATCCATAAGGCAATTCAAATTCATATTCAACATTGCAAACCCTCTTCACAACCAAATACAAACCAACAGAAGAGGGTCTGAGTTTCTCCTTCTTCCCGAACCGCATCACGCCCTTCATGGGAGACACTTTTAAGAATACCCAGTCACTAACATTAAAATCCAACTCCCTTTGTCCCACATTTGCGTAGGACTTTTGGAAACTTTGGATGGTCTTAATCCTATCCTAAATCACCTTCATCGTCTCTATGGCTTGGTGAACCAAATTAGGGCCGAATAACCTATTTTCACCCACCTTAAACCACCCAATAGGAGACCTATACCTCTAACACAATAAAAACTAGGTTCTAATTATGTCGAGCATGTCAAGTCTAACCAGGACCACAGACCTCCCCCAATACCCAACTGTACTGCCATGCACGCTATGTCAGATGAATTACGATCATATAACAATATAAATATATAATAATTCAAGGACATTAAATAAAGTATATATTCATAATCTAACAACCTTTATCAAATATTCAACTAGTGCTAACCTAAATACTAATACCAATACCAAGGCTTACACCAATACCAACACTTCCCATGCCCATAGTAGTCTGACAAAGCTTCTAACAAGAATCAAGTAATATCCGATCAGGATATACCCCCGACCATTGCCAAATCCAATGTTTAAGAAAAAAAGAAAAAGAAAAAGTCCATAGGATAAAATAGAATCTTCCGGAGATGGAGGTTCACCACTTTAATCTGACTCAAAATTGTCCCCGAATCCAAGTCACTGAGCAAGAGGAATGGCAGTATGACTGGTTCTTGCATCTCTAATAATGCCCAAAATACACCTCCAATTGAAGGATAAAGAAGTTGTTGTCAAATATAGTAACCCAACTAGATTGGGGTCAAATCCCTAGGGAATATATCAAAAATCTTTCTTGAATTTGTTTAAATCACCGGCCAATGCATAAAAGTAAAAATGGGGATTTGTTAAAATAAAATAAAAAGGAAAAGAATTGGTTATTCTTTGTTGTACATAGTAGAAGAAAAACAACAAGCTTGTGTTCCCCCTAGATTTTTAACTTCGTAGATTTCTTGTGATCAACCCACTATTCTATTATTTTGCATGCAAAACCTACAAGATATGTATTATTAACTGCTTTTTGAGTGCGAAGATAAATTTTACGCTTTCAACTTGGTTATCATCTTAGGGTGTTTCCTTGTTTCCCCTTGCTATGGCCTCAGTTCACAAGCTCCTTGGTTATCGAATCAAGTGATAAGATGGAATGTAGGGACTATAAAAACGGAGGTAGAAATCCCAAATTACTGTCTTAATCTTCTTCCCTCAATCACAAGCTTCTTAGTTATCGAATTGATACAAATATAGGCTTTCTCAAGGTACGGCCACTACTCGAGATTAAATATCGTGAAGAAGATTAAGATGCATGCAACCCTAGAATAGATGGATATCACACTTCCTCTATGTAGCTAATCCGTTAGGATTCCTACAACTCTAGCTAAGGAAATTAGTCTCTCATATTTGTGTGATCAATCATGGAATCAATAGACAAAATTATAGAATAATCTCCAAATAATGAAGAATAAATCTCAAAGTCTTAAATTGAATAACAAATCAAAAATTATAATCAATACATGATAAATTTCGAAATTGGTGAATGTTTTACTGAATGAATGATGATTAAATAAAACAAATCCTAAAGGGTATTTATAGATTACAAAAAACAAATCCTAATTAAAGTAAGAACACCAAATCAACTCTAAAATAAAATAGGAAAACACTAGAAATCAAATCTTAAATAAAATAGGAAAACATAATTACCCAAAAATAATAGGACTTAAAAACATAATAGGAGTGTAATTGGGATATATACAAACTCCAGGAAACAAATCCTAACCAAAATGGAAAAAGTGATGTTATGTCGGCAGTCGGTATGACTCGGGCTTCACTTTTATCCTCATCTTACTAATCGAACCCAACCTTGTTGTAACCGTTCTAGTGTCTAATATTCCCAAGGCTTCAACTCTCTGTTCTGCATACAAATTTAGCTTATGAGTCATAACAAAGTATTAGACTCGTGTCTTTCATCTGTATCCACCTGGGACTTCAGTCTTTTTAGGTCTTGATCACTGGTTTGTATATGATATCTCCATATGATTCCTATGAAGACTTTTGACTCGTATACTTTCGACACTTCAAATCTGGATTTAGATGCATATTAATATCACAAATGGTTCTTTGCTCATAGGCAAGTGAAAACATCCCTTAACAATTAAGTTCTTATGAAGAGTCTAGTTATTATCATCTTAAATCGAGCATACCTTTTTGTGTACTTACTATTTTTTATCTCAGGATGCACCTATAGATACAAAATTAAATTATATTTCCACTATATCAATTTTACCTTAATCCGATATCGAGGTGAAAAGTTATGGCCAAAATACTAAAGCACTGCTGAAGTTGTGTCGAATCTATCTGAGGTACGACTTTAAGGTTTGTCCAAGATACGACTCGTACAGAATCCTTATGGGTCGTTAGGAGAAAATTGTACCTTGGGCAGTAAAGGCTTATAATGGGTGTTTAACTATGATTTGAGTCACTTTTCATAGTTCCTCTTGCATTTAGCATCTAAAACCTAATTTCTTGCAAAACACTCCCTAAAACACATCAAATAGAACAACATGGCCTTAAGTACATGCAAATTCTCATAGTTTAAGATTCATAAGTGCTATATTTCTATGTCACATCAAGACCCTCAACTTAGAATGTTGCATGTACTCAGGCAATAAAACATAACAAAACAATACGACGATGCTTAACAAAGAAAAATGTAACATACCTATGGCAGTCATTCATCAATTTTAGCTCAAAATACATTACCCTCTCCAAGTTCAGTCACTTTAAAACCAACTATGTGTGTTAATGAAGAACAACAATGTAACACAAAGAAATCAATCTATGACATTATATTAGAAACAAATGACCTTGCATAGATACAGGTTACACTAATCAAACAAGTAAGCAGCTAGCGATACAACCCATGTGACATCTCAACAAAGAAGTTCCTCTTCACTCATATATGATATCAGGGATGTCAATGTAGGGACAGTAAAGAGACACTCACTCTCCTAAAGAAGTTCCAATCAATGTATATCCATAGGCTTGCCCTTATTTTCTTTACCTAAGCTTTCAGATAATTAACTTAGGATCACTATAGGACTTCTCTTTGGCTTGTAACTAGGCTTGGGGATGGTATGATACGTATGAATTTTTAAAGTGACTAAACCTCCTTGGCACTACATTAACTTTTGGTGTCCACACTTAACCAATTTGTCACTTTATTTCCACCCTTATTTCTTATTTTTATTTTAAAGCATATTCAGGTTGGGTGTGGTTTCCTAGTCTATTTTTTATCTTTTTCACAAATTTTCTTTTCTTTCTTTTTTTCTTTTCTTTATTTCTTTTCTTATTCTACCACACCCATCTTTACTTTTTTTCCTTTTATTTTACCCTTTTCCATACCTATTTCATATTACGTACCCTTATGATAGCCACCCTCAACTTAGGCAATTTGCCTAAGTTGAAATGCACAATATCCAAGAAGGACCTGGGCCAAAACAGGTTCATTGTAATACAAAATAGAAAGGTGATAGGTGTAACAAGAAAATAGGAATACAGGTTCAAAATTAGGATCAAGGGCTACCATTCATGCATGGAAGTTCAATTTGTCTAAAAGTGGACTAATATCAAAAATGACATGTGATCCTTTCCTAACCACTATCCTACAACCTAAGTATGACTAACCGAGTAAGTTCTGGATTTAGCACAGAAAGAAAACTAAGTAGATATTCTCCCACACATGGCACAGAGCCAATATTACAAGCTACCACCTATCCATTTCGTGCACAAGTTCACCATGATTATCATGTCCTTAATACTAATTCCAAAAAAAGATTCACAATAGTCTCATATACACACATATCACACAGTTACAAAACAGACAATTAGACAAGTGTTTATCATTTATCTCATAAATCAAAAAGAAATACGTCAACTGTCCTAGATGCTTATTTTTCTCTTAGTTAACCATAAAACAACACGAAACAAAATAAAATACACCTAAAAATGCCGCCTCTACTAGGAACAAGACTCCGAGGAAAAGAGGCACGTCAAAAAAAGCCCAAGAGAACATCAAAACCACAAGTAGCCCCACCCTCAACTTAAAATCATGCATTATCCCCAATGCATCAAACTAAAACAATAGTCTTAGAGACATTCCTGTGGAACCATGGGTGCGGCGATCTAAAATCAATCATGCAAAATGAATGCAAACAATAAAATACCTTGGGTTACCTCCCAAACAGTGCCTGATTTTATGCCGCGGTATAACGGGACTTTGTTGGGTACTCAAACTTCCCCAACAAATCCATGGGTACCTTAATTACTCAGACTTCATCAAGGTAGCCCAATACTTGGTCGTTCAATTTCTCTTTCCACTTTAAACTTATGAGTTTCACCCCTATTTAGTTTTGTAATTTCCCATTAATCTCATAGGGTGGAGGTATAAAAATAAAGGACCCAAGAAATAGATGTGGCATGTTGTAGTTCTTGGCCCTTATGTGAGGAATATAGTTCTCAAATTCTCACTCAACAAATTCAAGAATATATACATAAGTATCCTCTTCCTTGTACTCTTCTTTAGGCTCAGATGGCTCGATTAAGATCTGACTATCCAAACACAATGTGGAAAAATGCTTAGAATGAGGTCCAACGCGCCCTAACTCTGAATTTGAAGTCTTTTCTACATCCCCACACAATTCTAATATGCTCTCCTTAAGAGTGACGTTATTCATAAGAGCATGAGCGATTTTTGACTCCTCCACTTTTAGCTCATCAAGTTGGCTTTTCAAAATTCTTTCAGTCTCACACCACCCATCACTAAGTCATTGGGTGTTACACACAACAAATTTTTTATTTCACTCTATTTGTAGGAGGTAAATATCAAAGCCAAAATTATCAACCTCGTGCATACGATATTGTCTTTATTTTTCCAGGAGTGCCAACATATCAAGCATGCTTTGATTATGTTCCAATAATATATTTATCACACCCCTGCAGTAATGCACTATATCATAAGGACAAGGATCAATAAATAAAAAGTCATCATCACTCCATACTTTTTCTATCCAGGCTGTCATTCTCAAGAAGAGTAGGTCAACAAAAATAAATAAAATAAAATAAAATAAAAACAAAAGAAAATAAACTCAACTCCAACAACTTCAATCAAGAGTTCCGAAACCATATTCCCTGACAACGGTGCCAAAATTAGATAACACCCAAAATTCATGTCCAATTGAAGGATAAAGAGGTCACTATCAAATATAGTAACCCAACTAGGTTGGGGTCGAATCCCAAAGGAATATGTTAGAAATCTTTCCCGAATTTGTTTAAATTACTTGCCAATGCTTAAAAGTAAAAAGGGGGATTTGTTAAAATAAAATAAAAAGGAAAATTATAGGTTGTTCTTAGTTGTAAATAGTAGAAGACAAACACTAGGCTTGTGTTCCCTCTGGCTTCTTAACTCTGTAGATTTCTCGTGATCAATCCACTATTCTGTTGTTTTGCATGCAAAACCTACAAGATATGTATTATCAGGTGCCTTTTGAGTGCAAAGATAAATTTCACCCTTTCAATTTGGTTATTATCTCAGGGTGTTGTCTTGTCGCCCTTTGCTATGACATCATTTCACAAGCACCTTGGTTATCGGATTAAGTGATAAGATGAAATGCGGGGACTATAAGGTGGAGTTAGAAATACTAAATGACTCTCTTAATCTTCTTTTCCTGATCAAAAGCTTCTTGCTTATCGAATGGATGCAAATACAGACTATCTCAAGTTACGGCCGCTACTTGAGATTAAATATCATGAAGAAGATTAAGATACATGCAATCTTAGAATAGATTAATATCACACTTCCTCTATGTAGCTAATCCATCAGGGTTCCCACAACCCTAGCTAAGAGAATTAGTCGCTCATATTTATGAGATCAATCATGGAATCCACAGATAAAATTACAGAATCAATCTCCAAATAATGAGGAATAAATCCCAAAGTCTTAAACTGAATAACAAATCAAGAACAAATCTCAAATTATAATCAATACATGATGAGCTTCAAAATTGCTGAATATTTTATTGAATGAATGATAAATCATGAATAAATAAAACAACACCTAAAGGGTATTTATAGATTACAAAAACCAAATCCTAATTGGAGTAGGAAAAACATAAAAATCAACTCCAAAATAAAATAGGAAAACACTAGAAATCAAATCCTAAATAAAATAGGTAAACATAATTACCCAAACATAATAGGACTTAAGAACATAATAGGAGTGTAATTGGGATATAGGGAAAGTCCAGGAAACAAATCCTAACCAAAATGGGAAAAGTGACGTTACGTCGGCAATCGGTACGACTCGGTCTTCACTCGTATCCTTAGCTTATGAGTCGTACTCTGCATTGTCACCCTATAATCTTTAGCTAACAATACACAGACCAAAGATCAATCTTGGATAAAAACTTTGCACCCTGAAGCTAATCAAATAGATCATCTATCCTTGGAATAGGGTACTTATTCTTTACCACCACCTTACTTAACTACTAATAATCAATACACATCCGAAGGGAACGATCCTTCTTATGCACGAATACGATAGGTGCACCCCATGGGAACACACTAGGATGGATGAAACCCTTCTCTAAAAGATCTTTTAATTGCTCCTTAAGCTTCTTCAACTAGCAGGATCCATTCAATATAAAGGTATAGAGATAAGACGAGTGTCCGAAACAATATCTATCCAAAAATCAATCTCTCTATTAGTAAGAACACTAGGAAGGTCATCAGGGATGACCTCGGGAATTTATTCACCACTAGGATGGAATGTAAAGAAGGAACCTCTGAGTTAGAATCTTTAACCCGAACTAAAAGGTAGAGACACCCCCTGAAGATCAATCTCCGAGATCTAAGATATGATATGAACCTCCTCTTAGAAGCTAGGGAACCACCCTCTCACTCAATAACTAGCTCATTAAGGAAGTTAAAAACAACCTTATGGGTTTGACAGTCTAGAGAACCATAGCACGAGTGAATCTAATCCACCCTCAATCTGACATTGAAATCAACCATGTCTAATTAAAACAGATCCACCAAAGTCTTCCGACTGCCCACAGACACCACATAGCCTCTATAGACTCTCCTAGAAACCACAGAATTACCCACCGGGGTAAACATAGAAGAAAAGTCTGAAATACACTCAGGACCAAAACCAAAATGCATATCCATAAATAGGGTCACATATGAAAGAGTGGACCCCAGATCAAGCAAACAATACATATCACGGGAAAAGAGTTACAACATACCAGTCATAATATTAGGTGATGCCTCATACTCCTACTGAGTATTAAGAGCATAGAGTTAGTTTTGACTAGTGCTAGAGCCAGATGGTGCACCTTTTGGTGCCGGAGATGAAGAAGAGGCAACAGGAACCTTGTTTGCCCCAGATGCAACCTTACCAACAGGACAGTTTCTAATTATGTGCCCTGGTTGATCGCGGTTGAAGCACTTGTCCTTTTCTTCAACACAGTAACCCTAATGCAATCAGCCACAAAATTTGTAGGGAGGATATGATAGAGTTGATTAGGCCTTACTAGCCTGAGATTGGAAACCCAGTGCCTTAAAATTATCGCTGCCATGAAAATGCCTATCTCTCAACGACTTTGAGTAAGGAGAAATAGCCATCGAGTAAGACCCAAAATTGCCCCACTTCTTCTTAGACCACTTTCTACCATCCCTAGAACTCTATTGTTAACCACCACCCTAATCAGAAAATCTAAACTTTTTTGTCTGCCTCTCTCTTTTCTCAACCTGCTTTTTCTTCTCTTCTTCAACCTGCTGCATGTACTAAAATATCCTGGACATGTCCATATCCTTGTTAAACAAGGCAGCCTTACTTTCAAAAATCAAGTCTCGGGATAATCTGGAAGCGAACTTCCTCATTATAGACCTCATGCTAGAAACCAACTCCGGAGCATAACGAGACAATTGGTTAAACTTTAAGGCATACTACTTGACTAACATCTTGGCTTGCTTCAAATTAAAAAACTCTTCCGCCTTTTTCTCCTTCAACTCCTAAGGAAAGAAGTGGTCCATAAAAGCACTATAGAAATCATCCTACGGGGCTGACTCTGCATTATCACCCCTTGACTACTCCCATTTCTCATACTATTGTTATGCTAAATCTTTTAATGAGTAGGCAGCAAACTCCATACCCTCCACATTAGTAGCATGCATAACACAGAAGATCTTTTCTATCTCATCAGTAAAACCCTTTGGATCCTCTTCAATGATAACACTAGTGAACAGAGAAGGGTTCAACCTCATAAACTGTCCAACCCTTGTGGCCTCAGAAAATAGAGTAACAGAAGCACCATACTCGGCTTGAGAAGCTACCATTTGTTCCACCATATGGATAGACTGGTGAAACTCAGCATTCATCACAACTGCCTGAGGATCTCGAGGAGTGCTAAACGGACTTGTAGAACACCAGGAAGACAATTAGGAACTGGAACTCTAGACTAGGTTTGAACCTTATAAGTAGGATGGGTCCCATCAATATTGTCCTCAGGTAGGATATAGGAGTTTTCGTGAACTTTAGACCATCTAGGAGGCATGATCTAAAAGGAGAACAAATGGATATTAGAGAAGATTTTAGGACCTTAAACTCTATAGCTTGAAAATAGAACACAAAAAATAGAAACATTCCTAAATGCCTCATAACCTCTCCCTTATAAGTGTAGCGCGTATGAGTGTGGCATGCTACACAACCTAAAAATAGACTCTACTCTACTCGACTGTGTTGTACGCCAAATTAACCATGAACCTAGGGATCTGATACTAATTTGAAACATCCCAAACCAAGGCCTAGTCATGTCTGGCATCTCAAGTCTAACCAGGATCAGAGACTGTCCCCAATACCCAATAGTAACTGCCCTTCACCCTATGTCAGATAAATTTTGATCATATAACAAGATAAATCAATAATAATTCAAAGACATTAAATAAAGTGTATATTCATAATCAAACAACCTCAATCAAATATTCAACCGGTGGTAACCCCAATTCCAATACCAATACTAAGGCTAACACCAATATCAACACCACCCATGCCCATAGTAGTCTAACAAAACCTCTAACCAGAATTAAGTAACATTCAGTTGGGACATACCCCCGACTATAGCGAAAACAAAAGTCCAAGAAACAAAAATAATGAAAAGAAGTCCATAGCATGAAATGGAGTCTTCCGGAGTATGAAAGCTCTCTACTTTAATCTGAATCAAAGGTGTCCCCAAATCCAAGTCACTGAGCAGGAGGAATGGTAGTATGGTCGATTCCTACATCGCGTGGGATATATCAACCAAGGACAGCTAGCGGAGTGAACTCTAGCATTTACTTGGGGATAAAGATAAAATAATAATATCATTCAAAACTAAATCAAATAACCTTATACAATCATTCATATAATATATATCATGTCGGGATATGGAACTAGGTTTAGCACGTATTTAAAACCTTAACCTGGTAGCGTAGCTCTGTCATCTTAACTGTCCACCCATGGGCTATATGGGTTCAGTTCCCCCTGCTGAAAGGGCCTCGGGGCGTGTTAACCGTATGAACTGGAGAAAAACCTGAGATGACTAGTATATCTCCCAAAATATAAACTATGACATCATGCACACGGTCACTATGACCAAACCTCACATCGACAAACTTGAGTTTCCAGTATTGGTCTGTCCGGGACCTCCACCTTCAATGGCTTTGCTAACAAAATCCTCTTTAAGCCCATATTAAAACCAATTATATTCCAACCATTTATCAAGGAGTCTTTTGTTTGGGCTTTAACCATCGGTATCGTCATGCCAAAATTAGAGCTTTCAAGTCTATCCTTTTATGCCATGTCAAAACCATTAAACTAAGTTGACACCAAAGTATCCAGTTAAACCCAAACCATGGCCATCAAGGCCTTTCCGAATCATTGAAAATTAACCAGATCAATTTAGGTTACATTACAATTTATGCAATGCAACGATATCAATAGTAGTCAAGAAATGTGAAAAAAAATCCTTCTCATTAGCATTTTAACAAACACGTTGAGGGCACATAAGTTTCAAAACCATAACTAAGTAATTTGGGGAATCCATAATACCCCAAACTCTATTCACCATTAACATGCATCCCACAATGTCAAAATCATACTAAAAGCATGAAAGAAAACATAATCAAACCATAAGACCCATTATTCAACCAGGAA
Organism: Capsicum annuum; assembly: GCF_002878395.1. NCBI lineage: Eukaryota > Viridiplantae > Streptophyta > Magnoliopsida > Solanales > Solanaceae > Capsicum > Capsicum annuum. The sequence goes on from NW_025835334.1 coordinate 1,016,058, forward strand.
CATTCAAAACCCCTAATCAATATTTCAAACGATAACAATATTATGAAAATCATACATTAAAACACATGCTCTTTGTAAAATAACAACGAAGGGGGAGTAAAATCCCTTAGACACCAAGGAAGACGAAGAAAAACCACTCTTGAAAACCTTAATTGATTATCTTGATGAAACCCTAGCCTTTTTCTTGAAAGAGAGTCTGAGAGAGATTTTTAAGAGTTTTTAATTAGAAATAATAGGTTAATGAATCCCCATAAGGTTTTTTATGTCGTGGTATCAAAGGGAGTTACAAAGGAGAAATATTCAGAATACCCCCAACTTAAAACTGTATAATTACCGCAAGTAGTTACAAGTCGACCCTTTGACTTGTGACCACAACATATGACTTGTACCATGGAGCCATCACCAAGATAGTGAGTTGGACACCCATACACTATCCTCCATATAACTCTCTAATCCCCACTCATGACCAGAGCATACGATTGGTATGGTCCAGCCATACCCAAGATAGAATCCAAACGGATTGACACTGGACAACATATGATTCAACTATACTACTCGTACCCTATCCCCAAGATCTTAGTGAGCCACTCATACTCAAAGCCAAGTTAAGCCACTAAGCTACTAATTTGATTAAGGGACCTACCAAGAAAACCACTGCCACTCCTAATAACCCGTACCACCAAAGCGTAACCACAATAGAAACCCAATCACCATCCACTATACTCCTAACGATTTAGGTCACCTGACCCATACCCATACCATACAACTCACATAGTGAGTCATTACTAAGACAGTGAGTTCAAAACTCATGAAATTTGCAAGGGCCAAAACCCAGGGTGTTTCAACCTCCTTCCATATAAAGCATCAAATAAGGCCATGCCAATGCTAAAATGATAACTGTTGTTATATGCAAATTGTATGAGAGGAAAGTGATAAACCCAACTACCCTAGAAATAAAATACGCAAGCCCTAAGCATATCTTCCAAGGCCTAAACTATTCTTTTCACTTGTCCATCCATCTGCAGGTGGAAAATAGTACTAAGGATTACTTTAGTCCTCAAACCTTTTTGGAATGACCTCCAAAAGTGAGATGAGAATTGGGTACCACAAACAGAAATGATAGAAATGGGAATACCATGAAACTTTACGATCTCCTCAATGAACAACTTGGCATAATCATCAGAAGAGAAATTCATCCTTACTGGCAAAAAATAAACGGACTTAGTCATCCTATCCACAATGACCCAAATAGAATCAAACTGTTGGCGAGACCGCAAAAAGCTGATAACAAAGGCCATATTAATTATTTCCCATTTTCACATCGGCAACTTAATCTCTTGAGTCAACCCACCGAGCTTCAAGTGCTCCATCTTCACTTGTTGATATACCATGCATTTAGCCACAAAATTAGCCACATCCCACTTCATGTTATTCCACCAATAAATCTCCTTAAGATCATGATACATTTTCATTGAACCAGGATAAACTGTATAATGCAACTCATGAGCCTCTTCCAAAATTCTTCCTCGCAACCAATTAACATTAGGAACACATAATCTACCTTGGTACCTCAAGATATAATTACCACCCATCTTGAAAGCCATCACTTTTTAGTAACCCATCTCATCTATTATCTATATCAAGATAGGATCCAAAATCTATTTCTCCTTTACCTCTGCACCAAAAGATGACTTTACCATCTCTTAAACAATTACACCATCTTCCTCGAAATCCATGAGATGGACTCCAAGATTAGACAAATGGAGAATGTCCTTCACTAAATCTCGTTTCTCCTGGTTCACATGAGATAAGCTCCCAATGGACAACCTGTTAAGAGCATCAGTAACTATGTTAGCTTTACTTGGGTGATAGTGGAGACTCATGTCATAGTTCTTTAGCAAATCAAGCCACTTCTTTTTCTTGAGATTTAGCCTCTTCAAAGTGAATACATATTGTAGGCTCTTATGATTAGAATAAATATTTACACGAACGCCATACAAATAGTGTCGTGAGATCTTCATTGCAAATACCATAGCTAACAATTCCAAATCATGAGTCGAATAGTTCTTCTCATATACCTTTAACTATCTAAAACCATACGCACCAACCTTGCCATGCTGCATCAACATGCAACCCAGTCTCTCCTAGTATACATCATAATAGATAATAAATCCATAAGTACTTTCAGGTAGAGTCAAGACTCCAGCCGAAGTCAACTTATCCGTCAAATTCTTGAAACTAACCTTACAAGTGTCAGACCATAAGAAATCTACCTTCTTTTAAGTCAACTTAGACAATGGGTCAATAATAGAAGAGAAACTTTTCACAAACATTCTATAATAATCGTCTAAACCCAAAAAGCTTTGAATTTCAGTTGGAATCATAGGTCTAGGCCACTTTTTCACCACTGCAACTTTCTGTAGATCCACCATGATCCCTTTACTAGAAATAACATTACTTATATAGGTCACAGCATTCAACCAGAACTTATACTTCATGAATTTTGCATACAACGGATAATCTTTTAAGGTTTGAAACACAAGGTGGGGTGATCAACAAGATCTGCCTCACTTTTGGAATACACCAAAATATTATGTCTAAACACAATTATGAACAAATCCAAGAACTGTCAAAATACTTAATTTATGAGTTCCAAAAACTCAAAATGACCATACCAATTTTTGAAAGGCATACTTAGGGATATCCACATCCCTAATATTTAACTAATGGTAACCTGATCAAAGATCAATCTTGGAGAAGAACTTAGCACCCCAAAGTTGATCGAAGAGATAATCGATCCTAGAAAATGGATACTTATTCTTCACCATCACCTTATTTAACTAGCGGTAATCTATACACACCCAAAGAAACCCATCCTTCCAACGCATAAAGAGAACCGGAGCACCCCAAGGAGAAATATTAGGGCGAATGAAACCCTTATCTAAAAGATATTTCTATTGATTCTTAAGTTGTTTCAACTCAAATGGAGTCATTTTATAAGGAGGGATAAAAATAGGACAAGTTTACAAAAGAAGATCAATCCCAAAATTAATTTCCCTGTCAGGAGAAACACCAGGAAGATCATCAAGGAACACCTCAAGAAACTCATAGATCATAGGGACAAAATGCAAAGAAGGAGCTTCGAATCTAGAATCCTTAACATGCCCTAAGTGATAGAGACACCCCTTAGAAGTAAACTTCCGAGCTCTAAGATAAGAAAAACACCTTACCTTAGGCACTAGGGAACTACTTTCACATTCAATCACCGACTTATTAG
>NW_025835334.1:1022334-1199643 GCF_002878395.1 Capsicum annuum
CTTAGGCACTAGGGAACTACTTTCACATTCAATCACCGACTTATTAGAGAAGTGGAAATTGACCCTTCGGGTTCGACAATCAAGCGAGGCATAGCATGAATGCAACCAATAAATCCCTAAAATCACATTAAAGTCTAACATGTCCAACTCTATCAGATCCACCAATGATCCCTACCAATGACACACATCACACAATGCCTATAGGCCCTTCTAGACATAATCGAGTCACCCATCGGGGTGGACATAAAAAAAGGATCTGAAATACACGTAGGATCAAACCTAAAATAAATAGGAACATAAGGGGTCATATAAGAGAGGGTAGACCTAGGATCAAGTAGATAATATACATCATGAGAAAAAAGTTTGAGTGTACCAGTAACAACATCAGGGGATACCTCAGAATCTTAGAAGGTAGTAAGAGCATGCAAACAATTTCGACCAGTGTTGGAGCCAGATGAAGAAGTAGCACCATTTGGTGTAGGAGCTAACGAAGTATCAACAAAGATAGTAATTTTCCCAGAAGCAACCCTAGAAGGGAAATTCCTTTGCATATGACCAATCTAACCATATTTAAAGCACTTGTTCATCCCCTATTCATAAATACTATGATGCACCTGACTGCAAAATCTACTAGGGGGTACGAGTGAGCTAACTTATCCCACTACCCTATGGTTAAGCACCCTGGACCCTAGATCTAACACTATTCTAAAAATAATGATCACCTGATGGCTCTGGATAACGAGCACTAATCATAGAGTAGAAACCAAAATTGCCCTAATTCTTCTTAGACCATTTTCCACCATCTCAAAAACTTTTCTGCTGACCTCCACCCTGGTCTGAATACCAAAACTTTTTATTCTTTCTTTTACTTATCTCTACTTACTTTTTCTTCTCATTTTTCGCTTGTTGTATATATATCACAAGTATAGAAATGTCCATGTCCTTATTCAATAAGGAGTCCTTGCTCTTCAAAATTAATTTGCACTTTAAAACTTTAGGCTAGATTGTGAAGATCAACTATCATAACATAAGAAGGCACCCATGGGCTATATGGGTCAGCTCTTCCCTAGTTGGTAGAGGCCCAGTATGTGTGGCTGTACGAACCAGGGGTATATAAATGCACTATGGGGGACTCAAACTTCCTAGAATGTTAAGGTGATGTAAGAACCTAATCAAGTATATAATATGAAGGACTCAAATCTCCTAATTAGATGATAATAATAAGGGGGACTCAAACCACCCGGTCATTTAGACACCCACATCGGTAACTGCGGTTTCCAGTATTGGTCTCTAGGGACCTCCACATTCATGATTCAGCTATACAACCCTTATTAAATACCAATTAAATCATTTATCATACATTCTCATTCATTAAACCATGATACACATTTATGCTTACATTATTGGTATCGTCATACCAACTACACTTGTAAGGTAACATCAACATGTCAAAACACTTTCATTATTTGGGGAAATTTATATCCCCTTGGTTTAATTATGCATTAGCTTAGGGAATTTCATAACCCAATAAGGTTCAATTGGGAATTTTGATGCTTTATCGACTTTTTACATTATGCATTAGTTCAAGAGTAGTTCAATTGCATACTTTTTATATTTGAAACTAATTTCATAATATGGGGTTGAGTTTATTACCATTTCAAAAGTACAAGTTGAGGAAAATCACAATACCCCCATTTATTCATCATACCCATGCATCCCACGAGTTTAAAACCATAATTAAAGTATGAATAGCCATTGGTAAACCATGGGAAACATTGTTCAATAACAAACATTCAAAACCCTCAACCCATGTTTCAAAACCATCATCAATACCATATGAACATCTCTTTAAAACATATGTTTTTAACAAATTCGCAAATATGAAAGAGTAACATGCCTGAAATACCTAAGATTATGGAGAGAACACAACCTTTGAGCCATTAGATGACCTACTTCTTACAAACCCTAAGTATGGATACTTTGGAGGCTTGAGAGAGAATAAAGAATGTTTGGAGTGCGTTATCGATAAAAATAAGGCCCCAAGTATATTTATAGGTCATGGATTATTATTAGGATATGGGATAAATATCTAAAATACCCTAATTTAGAAAGCTAGAAAATAAACTGTCACTCGTTATGGTTCTCATAATAACTTGTCACAACTCATTACTACTTGTCTCCATGAGTTATTGTCAAGATAGTTTCACCAGGTACGCACACTGTTGGCCTTATGACTTGTATATCATTGCTTGTAATAGGACCCTATTACTCATAGGGTCCAGCCATAGTCAACACAAAAATCAATTGGGGTAAACACTGGATGTCCTACGATTTGTAGAAAATGACTCATGACTATTAGGGCTCGTACTGAGCAACTCTTACTCATAGCAGAATTTAGCCACACACATACTTTTTAGGCTATGATTTGAGTCCAACAACTCATTATGGATCTTTATGGATTATGTCCCCAAGTCATACTCAAGATAACAACTCAAGTACTATTCATTGGAGACCTTCTGACTAGGGTCATATGACAGTCAAGATACCCTATGACTCATAGGTGAGTCGTAGTCAAGATAGTGAGGATAAAATTTCAAAACTTTTCAAAGACCAAAATTTAGGGTACTACACCAACTTCTACTAAGCATTTTATGCCATTGTACTTATATCAGAAAGGTTTAGAACCAATTTCTAAAAATTTTGAACAGGTGCAAAAAGTATATCAAATAACCCTTACTGTGATCATGTAATGAAGGTACAACTGTACCTTCTTGTCATAGGAAGGGTTCCTGAGACCTAGAAACTATGTCACATCAGACGATCACAAACCGTTGTCATATATTGATCTCACAATTATGCTATGCATTTATATGATGAAATCCTAAGACTTAACACATAACCTCCTACAGTGATACAACCTACGATCGTATGTTGAAACCACGATTGTAGGTTGTATTTTGGGATTTGATAGTATAGAGAAGCTTTATGTATAGACTCATTGAACCTGAATTTACCCATTTCTAACCTATATTAACCATTAGTCTACTAATGTAGGGTAATCAAGGCTTCCCCATGACAAACATTGAATTAAACAACTTATTTTGTTCAAAGTGAAAAACATATTGAAACACTTATGATTTGTTGATGAGAATAGTGAGAACACAAAGTATTTGATTTGTGAATCAAAAGAATCATAGGATTTGAGCCTTGAGATTATGTAGGGTTTAGATTTTTTCTTATAATTTTTTAAAAAATTGAAAAAAAAATAGGTGTAGTGTTTGAAAGTGTTTTTTGCATTGTTAAACCCTAGGTCAGTTGGGTCGCAGGTTATTAAACTGATGGGCTCACCCACATGACTCAATAATATGATCATAGTTAGATACCATAATCGTGTATTTATTTTATGACAAGTAGGTTAATGAAAATCTTTCCTGGGAACCTATGTAGCTGAAGGACAATCGTGGTATGTAAGCAAGATCGTTTCTAAAAATCATAGGTTCCTTCCTGCTACTAGGTTATAAGAGAGTATTCATACAATTGGTATCATGATCGTGACATCTAGGTATGATTATGATAACCAATTATGAGATGACTCTTAGATATTTATCCTTTGATACTTTGCTGAAAGGTGATCAGACGACTAAACCAATGATTATGGACTATTCCTATGGTCATAAAATACTCTCATGGATTTAGTCTATAAGCCAATTCAGCATCTTCTTTGTCATGTGAGATCCCTATACCATTAACAAATATTACCTTATAAAATATGAAGTACAAACATGGATTTCCTTTTAAGCACTGTCACGGCATAATGTGGCTAAGTTGGTTACTCAGATTTCTTTAACTATCCCATGGGTTGCCTCCCATGAAATGCCTAATTTAAAGTTGTGGTATGACCCAGCTCCCTTAACTACTAAGACTGCGTCAAGGTTCAATCTATCATATGACATCATTTCCTCCGAGGTGCCTATATAGTGCTAAAAATGCTGGCAATTTACCTTGAATGGGTAAACTCAACTCAACTGCATCATACAAAAAAATTATCACCATAGTGAATAGTCCAAACAATTTGAGTTTTAGCCTATCAAAAAGAAACTAGAGTCTCGAATAATAATGCAAGATCAAATCACCGAGTATGTATTCTTTTCACTCTATCTTAAGATCATAGAACAACTTTATCTTTTCCTTGTATAGGATGAACATTCATAGGTGCAGAGATAGAACCCATCCATTTTATCATCTGCTACAATCTTAATTTTTCTGCATCACTACACTCAAGATTAAGCCTTTTCAATTCTCATAGTGCCTTATGCTCAAGTTCAACAGGCAATTGGTATTCTTTGCCATAAATAAACAAATATGGAGATAAACCTATGGGAGACTTTTATGTTGTTCAATAGGACTATAATTCATCATCTAACTTCCTATACCAATCAATCTAAAACACCCTGAACTTTGGCCCTTGAAAATTTCTTGGTTTTTAAATATTTTTTTTATCATACGACTCACACCATAAGTCATATAGTATGGTGATGGGTCTAGGGACCCTAGTCGTATATTAGTCAGTGCATTATTGACCAAATTCTATCCTAGTTATAAAAGAATTCATAAAAATTATATGGTCTTGTGATAAGAAGGTCGGGTCCAATCATATATTGTCTGGTGTCTAGCCCTTGATATTCTACCTTGGATACGACTTGATTATAATAGTCGTATGGTCCAGTAAAGAGTTACGCAAGGTCATCGTATATTTGAAAGAATATGGTGTCCAACTTTCTGATCTTGTGATGACTTGAAGGTAACAATCGTACGTTGTGGTGATGAGTTGGAGGGTCAACTCGTACCCACCTGTGAGTTTTCAACAGCTTTTAAGTTGAGGGTATTTTGGATATTTTTCAGCCCAAGCCCTTAATACCCCATATCTTATAACACTTATTGGGCATTTATTCTACCCCTTAGAAGATTAAAACACTCTGTAAATTCTCTCTAAAACTTCTCAACAAGATTGGGCTAGGGTTTATTTAAGGTGGTCATTTAGAGGCTTAAAGGTCAAATTCTCTCCGTGAATCTTTGTAATTCAGGAAGTGACTCTTTCTTCATTGTTATTTCACAAAAATCATGTGTTTTAAACATTGGTCATGAATCATTAAGAGTGGTTTTAAAGACCATGGTTGAGGGTTTGAATGCATAATGTTGAGTATCATTTTATCATGGTTTAAATTATGATTATACATATTTTGATGATGGTTTTGCATATGTGGGTGCTTGGGAATTGTGATTTAAATTAAGGGGTCATAGTTAACCCTAACTTGATGGTTTTAGCTTGAATAATGGTTTGATAATGGTATGACCTCAACCTTTTATGAAAATATCAATGAGAATGATCTTGTCACATGTTGAATTATGTTTTGAACTAAGGCATTGCATATGAATATTGATGATTAGTAAATGGTTTCATGAAGGCCTTGTTGGACATAAATTCATTTGAATTATAACCTTGATGGTTTAATTGGCCAAATAGGTTTGAGTTCCTAAATGTTGAATTGAATTGATGTCTTGGCATAGACAATGGGTTTGAGTCCCAAAGATGGTTAATAATAGTTATGTCATATTATATGCTTATAAGTAAGGTTGGTATGGCAATACCAATGGAATGCCTTTGGTAAGTAATTAGAATAATGGTGGTGTATGCGTAATGAATTTTTTAATTTAGGCTTAAAGTTGGATGTGCAGCCATGGTCTTTATATTCTATATCTCAAATTTTGTTTTTGGCTACTGTTAAAGACATGTCCTGATATTTTATTAACTTTGAATTTATAGAGGCTTTATTAGATTATTATGGACTTAGGTGCATTGTTTTGGTGGATTGGCTTGGTGATGGATGATTCTTTAATTATTGATGATTGGTTTAGACATTTCTTGAATGAATATTAGTCTTAGTTTACACTATCTTATTATATGTTTTAAATTCATCCGACACTAGAGGCTGTTGTGATGGCTGAGTTAGGTAAAAGGGTGATCTTTGGTCCACTTGGGACTTGAAATACCCTTCACGGGTAGGCCCTAGTTTGTGTCATGAAAAAGTTGGTATCAGGGCCTAGGTTCATGGTCAATTAGGTATCAACAAAGAAATGTTGAGTAAAGTCCTTTTATGGGTATGTAGCATGCCACACTTGTAAGAGAGAGGCTATGAGACATTTAGGATGTTTCCCTTTCTTATTGTTCTATTTCAAGTTGTAGAGTCTAAGGTCTTAGATTTCTCTAATTCTTGTTTGTTTGTTTTTTTAATTATGGATCCTCGATGATCTGAACTTCCTAGAAACTTCTCTATTCCACTTGGTGACACTGCTGATAGGACACATCCTGCTTAGGGGTTTTTGACCTAGTATAAGGGTCCATTCCTAATTGCTCTCTTAGAGGTGATGTTGACTCTGCATTGTATGTTGACTTTTTTAGTGGCTTTTTAGACTGCCTCTTTCTTCAGGAGTTGAGGAACGAAAAGGTAGAGAAATTTATGAATCTGAGATAAGGTAGGATGTCGATCAAGGAGTATGCTTTGAAATTCCATCAGTTGTCCAGGTATGATCCTTAGGTTGTTTCTAGCATAAGAACTAGAATGCATAAGTTTGCTTCTGGTTATCCCATGAGTTAATCCTGGAGAGTAAGGCTGCCTTGTTAAATAAGGATATGGATATTTCTTGGTTTATGGTTTATATGCAGCAGGTTGAGAAATAAAAGAAAAGGCGGGTTGATATTGGTGAAAGGTAGAGTAAGAAGTTCAAATTTTTTTTATCAGGGTGAAGGCCAGCAGCAGAGTTGTAGAGACGGGGGAAATTAGCCTAAGAAAAAGTAGGGGGTTCTGGTTCTTTCTCAATGTCTAGTACTCCTTACACGAAGACTTTGGGTGATTGTTTCTCTCAGCATATTAGCGTATTGGGGACAAGGTTCTTAATATCAAACTGGTGGGGATCAATCCAATCCATCATATCCTCCTTGCAGATTCTGTGGTCAGTCGCGTTGTGGCCAATGTGAGAAAGGGAGAAATTGATGTTTTAGTTGTTGTAAGATTGTCCATATGTAGTTTAATTTTCCTTCTAGGGTTTCTTCTGTGGAAAATAAGCTTCTTGTTTCTTCTTCATCAGCTCCTGCACCATAGGGTGTTGCTTCTTCTTCTAGTACCGACACTAGCCAAATTGCTTATATACCCTTGATTCTCATCAAGACTCTGAGGCATCTCCCGACATCTTTACTAATATGTTGAAACTCTTTTCTCATGATATGTATTATTTACTTAATCTAGGGTCCACTCATTCTTATATGACCCCATTTGTAGCTATCTATTTTGGTTTTGGTCCTAAGTGTATTTTGGACCCTTTTTTCTATGCCTACCTCGGTGGACTCTGTGGTTCCTAGAAGAGTCTATAGGGGTTGTGTGGTATCTGTGGGTGTTTGGGAGACTTTGGTGGACCTATTGAATTATACATGGTTGATTTTAATGTCATATTAGGGATGATTTGTTACACTCGTGCTATACTTCTTTAGACTGTCAAACTCGTAAGGTCGTCTTTAAATTCCCTAATGAGTAGGTTATTGAGTGGGAGAGTGGTTCCCTAGCTCCTAAGAAGAGGTTTAAATATTATCTTACATCTTAGATATTGATCTCCAAGTGGTGTCTCTATCATCTGGTCTGGGTTAAATATACTAACTCGGAGGATCCTTCTTTACATCTGTCCCGATGGTGAATGAATTTCTTGAATTCTTCCCTAATGATCTACCTAGTGTCCCTTCTAATAGGGAGATTGATTTTTGTATTTACCTTGTTCCTGACACTCGTCCTAACTTTATTCCCCCATATAGAATGGCTTCAGCTGAGTTGAAGGAACTCAAGGAGTAGTTGAAGGATCTTTTAGAGAAGGGTTTATCTGTCCTAGTGTATCTCCATGGGGTGCACCGGTGTTATTCATGCATAGGAAGGATAGTTCCTTTTAAATGTGTATTAATTGCCGACAGCTGAATAAGGTAACGGTAATGAATAAGTACCTTTTTCTAAGAATGGATGATCTCTTTGATCAGTATCAGGGTGCTAAGTTTTTCTCTAAGATCAATCTTTGGTCCTTGAATTATCAGTTAAAGATTAGGTAGGTAGATATCCATATGATAACTTAGTGTACCCGGTATAGGCATTTTGAGTTCTTGGTAATGTCGTTTGCCCTGGCAACATTTATGGACTACAAAAATATAGTTTTCTGTCAGTTTCTAGATTTGTTCATAATTGTCTGCATTGATGATATTTTGGTATACTCTAAGAGTAAGGAGGATCATGTTGAGCACCTCCGTATAGTGATGCAAACCTTGAAAGATCAGCAGTTGTGTGCTAAGTTCTCTAAATAAGAATTCTGGTTCAATAATGTTACATTTCTAGGTCATATTATGTCTAGTGAAGGGATCATGGTGGATTCTTAGAAAGTTTTTATGGATAAGAAGTAGCCTAGACCTATAACTCCAATCGATATTTGGAGCTTCTTGGATATAGCCAGTTATTATAGAAGGTCCGTAGAAAGTTTTTCTTCTATTGTTGTGAGCCTATGTAATTAACTTTGGTGGTAGTTGGTTCGACCACTTACCTCTCATTGAATATGCCTATAAAAATAGTTACCATTCTAGCATTGGTTTGGCCCCATTTGAGGCATTGTATGGTAGGAGGTGTCGATCTCTTATTAGGTGGTTCTAGGTTGGTGAAATGGAGATGTTTGGACAAAATTTAGTTGAATAAGATATGGAGAAGGTAAAGGTGATTTAGGATAGGCTTAAGACTACCCAAAGTCACCAAAATTCCTATGCAAATGTAAGGTGAAGGGACTTGGAATTTGATGTTAGAGATTGGGTGTTCTTGATGGTATCTCCCATGAAGGGAGTGATGTAGTTCGGGAAGAAGGGGAACATAATCCTGGTATGTTGGCCCATACTTGGTTTTGAGAAGGGTTGGTCGTGTTGCAAATGAGTTGGATTTACCCTTTAGCATGAGTTCCATTCATTCAGTATTCCATGTGTCCATGTAGCGGAAATACTTGCGTGATCCTTCGTTGGTCATTCCCTAAGAGACATTGATATTTCAGATTTTTTGTCCTATCAGAAAGTCCCGGGAGGGATCTTGGATCGGTAAGTTTGCCGGTTGCAAACAAAAGACATGGCTTCGGTGAAGGTTCTATGGTAAAACCAAAAGTCCAAGGAAGCTACTTAGGAAGCCAAGGAGGACATGAAGTCTAGGCATCCGTTCCTATTTTCGATTCCAAAAATACGTGCTTGAGGTATGTGATGTTCTTAACATCCTTGTTTTCTATCTTTGTTAATGGTAGATTAAGAATTTCTTAGTATTTTGTCTTCTATTTTAAAGGTAAGAGTAGAGACGTATGAGGTTTAATCATGCTTGTATTTCCTTGTCCCATCATTCAAGGATGAATGATCCTAAGTGGGGGAGAATGAAATACCCCAAACATTGGCCCTTGCAAATTTCTTTGGTTTTGAACTTTCTATTCATCATACGACTCACACCACAAGTCGTATGGTGTGGTGGTGGGTGTAGGGACTCTAGCGATAAGTTGTTCAGTGTGTTGTTAGCCAAGTTCTATCCTTGTTATGAGAGACCCCATATGAGTCATATGGTTTTATAATGAAAAGGTAGGGTCCAATCGTATGTTGTCCAGTATCTAGCCCTTAATACTCTGCCTTGGATACGATTTAATTGTACTAATCATATGGTCTAGTGACGAGTTGGGTAAGGGAGTCATATGTTGGACAGAATGTGGTGTCCAACTTTCTAATCTTGTGATGACTTAAAGGTACCACTCGTATGTTGTCATTACGAGTTGGCGGGTCAACTCGTACCTGCCTTTAACTTTTCTACAGCTTTTAAGCTGAGGGTATTTTGGACATTTTCCACCCCAAGCCCTTAAGACCCTACATCTTATAACACTTATTGGGAATTCATTCTACCCTTTAGAAGATTAAAGCACTCTCTAAACTCTTTCTAAAACTTCAAAAAAAGATAGGGCTAGGGTTTCTTCAAGGTGGTCATTTAGAGGCTTAAAGGTCAAATTCTCTTTGTGAATCTTCGTAACTCAGGCATGTGACTTTTCCTTTATTGCTAGTTCGCAAAAATCATGTGTTTTAATCATTGTTCATAAATCACTAATAGTGGTTTTTAAAACCATGGTTGAGGGTTTGAATGCATAATATCGAGTATTGTTTTCTCATGATTTAAATTATGATTATACATGTTTTGATAATGGTTTTGCACATGTGGGTGATTGAGAATTGTGATTTAAACTAAAGGGTCATGGTTAAACCTAACTTGATGGTTTTTGGCTTGAATAATGGTTTGATAATACTATGCCCTCAATCTATTTGTGAAAATGTCAATGAGAATGATCTTGTCACATGCTGAATTATGTTTTGAACTAAGGCATTGGCCTATGAATGTTGATGATTGTTACATGGTTTCATGAAGGCCATGTTTTCCGTAAATTGATTTGAATTATAACCTTGATGGTTTAATTGGCTAAATGGATTTAAATCCCTAAATATTGAATTGAATTGATGTCTTGGTTTGGACAATGGATTCGAGTCCAAAAGATAGTGAATAATGGTTATGGCATGTTGTACGCTTGCAAATGGGGTTGGTATGATGATACCAATGGGATACCTTTGGTAAGTAATTGGAATAATGGTAGTGTATGTGTAATGAATGTTTTAATATGGACTTTAAATCTAGGTGTGTAGCCGGCCCATGAAAATGGAGTCCGAAGGACTAACACTAGAAACTACGCTAGCTGGTGCAGGTGTATATATGACCGAGAGGTTCAAGTCCATCGAATGGATATATGAATGGGAGGTTTGAGTCCCCCATATTATTTATATTAGTTCTTAATACACCTTGATTATTCCGAGAGGTTCAAGTCCCCCATAAAGGCATAAATAGATATGGATATTCTCTGGTGCATGCGGCTACATATACTGGGGCCCTTCCAGCTAGGGGAGAGTTGAGCCCATATAGCCTGTGGGTTCCTTAATTTATGAAGGTTATGCTACATAACCCAGGTTAATATTTTTAAATGCATTATATGCCTTGTTCCCTATACTGGCACAATATATATATATGTATGTATGAGATTGCATATGATGATTTGACTTGGATTTGAATGACGGAATTATTTTATTCCTCTATCCCTGAGTTACAAGCTAGCGCTCCAACCGCTAACCATTTTCGGATGTTGTATCCCCATGTAATACAGTCATTGGAACTTCTTCTACTTTTACTACGTAGTGATTAGGTGTTCGAGTGGTTTGTGAGGTGACATTGAAGTGGTGATCTTCCATACTTCAGAAGGCTTCATTTTATGGTCTTTATATTCTATGTCTCACACTTTTTTTAGACTTTTTTTGGCTACTATCGGGAGCATGTCCCAACATTTTATTGACTTTGGATTTATAGAGGCTTTGTTGGATTACTGTGGACTTGGTGTGTGGTTTTGGTGGATTGGCTGGGTGACGGATGGTTTTCCGGTTACCGGCGATTGGTTTAGACATTTCATAAATGAATATTAGTCTTAGTTTACACTATTTTGTTATATGTTTGGAATTCATCCGACACTGGAGGTTGATGTGACGGTTGATTTACACAAAGGGGTGATCTCCAGTCCTTGTGGGACTTGAGATACCCATCACGGCCATGCCCTTGTTCGGGTTGTGACACAATCCTATCAGCATTCATAATCTTCACCAAAATAAACTTTATCTCTCAAATGAAAACCTCAACCTATCAACTTGTTTAAGGATAGTAAGGTGCTGCCACCTTATGCTTCACATTATATTTATCAAGTAAGGCTTTAAGAAAATGGTTGCAGAAATGCAAGCCTCCGTAACTAATAATATCTCTATGTGTGTCAAATCTGGAGAAGATGTTTTTCTTCAAAAAGGTTTTGATAATCTTACCTTCATTTTGGAAGCATAATTTCTACCCACTTTGAAACATAGTTAACAACCACCAAAATATACTTCATCACATATGAGCTCATAAATGGACCCAAAAAGTCAATGCCCCAAATATCAAGCAATTTAAGCTCAAGGATCGCTGTCATTGAAAGTTCATGTCTATAGGAGATATTCCCTTACCTTTGACATCAGTTACAAGCCCTAGCATAGTCATGTGCATCTCTATAGATAGTAGGAAAATAGTAATCATATTGCAAAATTTTATGCATGGTCCGTGCATCATCATGATGAACCCTAATTCAGGACAAATGACACGCCTCTAAGATACTCATCATCTTCACCTCAGGAATATATCCTCGGATCAATCTATCAGCATAAACCCAAAATAAATATGGCTCATCCCAAAAGAACTTTCTTACCTTATATATAAATATCTTGTGCAGCTGAAATGAAAAAAAATTTGGGGAAAAGTTGATAACGATCAACTTACACATCAATTTGAGTGCAAGGCAGTCATTGTCAATATATTTACCCAACAAGAGTCGGGGTCGAATCCATGAGGAACAATGTGAGTAGCAATTGAGTAGGTTCGGAATAAGAGTTACTAACTAAATTCAAACATATAGTACAAAATGGTTTGGGGTTTTTTTGATGTTTTCAAACATGAAAGTAATTCTTAGGCTTCTAAGGGATTAATTTGACACTAAGAATAATTAGAGTGTAATCAATTAGGAACGGATCTTGGGACTATGCTATCCTAGGGGCAAGATATGCATGGGTATGTAATGATTCGATGCAAATTCTTGTTGTTGATGATATGGTAGGCTAGGTTTAAAGTCCTTGAGGCTACTTTTTCAACAAAATCACAAAGATGTCACTTGTTGACCCTTTCGAGTACCTAACGAGTGTGCAATTAAATCCACCCAAAACCTTAATTAGGAACCCCTATTTCTAGGATAGAACCCGAGGGATAGTCAACCTCCTAATCACCCTTATGTCTAAGATAGTGAAAAATTGGCAAAACAAACCCATGAATTGTCTACCATTTCTTTAGTTCCCAGATCTCTCTTTCAAGGATGATGTGGGTTCCTAAAGTTCACCCAAAACCCTTCTTTCAAAAATGGCTATGAGCTTTCTAGATCTTGGAGTTTTCACCCATCAAACCCATGTAGGTATTTGGGGCTTGCACCCACAAATCCCAACCAGTTTAATCAACCAATAATAGAACCCATCATCAACAAAATAAATTCCAGACAAATATATCACAACCTATGCATAATTGCTTCCTATTCAAACATAATCCCAAGAGGTTGATCTTGGAAATAATAATAATAATCAAAATAAATAAACCAAGATGTCTATTAAAGTTATTCATAGGAAAAATAAAGAAAGGGAAAACCACACTTTACACTCAAATGAATCTTTAATAGACAAAGCCAAATCTACACTTGGAAGCTACTATAATGTCCTCTTATCTTAAATTAGTACAAATTTGAGCTTCAAGCTCTACAAAAATTACAAAACCATATACTAAGGATGGGAGGTAGGGCTGTGGAATGAATGATAAATTAGATTAGGATTTGACTCTTCTTTTGTTGGGCAAATTTGGGATAGTTTCGTGCATTTATAGTTTTGCCCTTGGGTTGAAATCCAGCTATACCGCGATCACAGTGTCTTTAACGCAACCATAGTACAGAGACTACAGGCAATTCCATGCGATTATGGCACTTTAACCTGCTTGACTCAGCACGATCGCAGTCATTAGTCCACGATCGCGATACCTGAGGCTATGTTCTGGTCTAGGTCATCAACTGCACTTCGTTTCTTCCTTTTGATCCTTTTTGTAGCTCCAATCCACATCTTTTCATCTCATCACCTTTGTGCCTACAAAATGTCGATATTAGTGTATTCAATTATAATTATGTCTCACTTATCCATTCAAAATAAGGTAAGGTGCACAAATAAATAGTCCAAATGAGTGGTAAAATCACCACTAATCAAAGTTCACTTGCTAAGTAGTTGGCAAAATATGCAAACCAAGGGATTAAGTCTTATGATGTTGCCAAAACTTGCTCATCTGGAAAAGTATCATCAATTTCAATATCATTCCTCAATTTTAGCATTGTCTCCTCCTCAAGGCAGGATAAATGATCAACCACCTAATTTTAATTCCTTTTGATCCTTGACCTCAAAATCAAACTCCTTCAACAAAAGTACACATCTTATCAACCTGGACTATACATTTTTGTTTTCCATAATATGTCTAAGAGCTTTATGGTCAGTATGTACAATCTTTAATGCCAATCAAGTAAGACAAAATTCCCCAAAATACATTTGCAAGCAACTCTTGTTTGGTCACTATTTGATTTTTTTTAGTAGGATTAAGTGCTTTACTAGCATAGTATTGGGTGCGGAATCTCCTCTCACCTTTTGGCCTAGGACCGCTCCCAACGCCACGTTACTAGAATCACACATAACCTAAAATGGCAAGACTTAATCCATGGAGATAATAATGGGGGCTGAAATAAAGTTCTCCTTCAAGCACTCGAATGCTTTTAGACATGCCTCATCAAAGATAAAATTTCATATCCTTTTCCAATAGCTTGCACAATGGATTAGCAATTTTATAGAAGTTCTTAGCAAATCGTCTATACAAACTTGCATGACCTAAAAAACTATCAATGCCCTTCATAGAAATTGGTGGAGCCAGTTTTTTAATAAATCTTATCCTTGTCAACTTCTATCCCCTCTTTCGAAATCTTGTGCCCGAGCACTATCCCTTCCTTGATTAATTAATGGTATTTTTCCCATTTAAGCACCAAACTGCACTCTTCACACCTTTGCAAGGTATTGGACATATGAGCTAAGTAATCTCTGAATAAATCACCCATAACTAAAAATTCATCCATGAAAACCTTAAGTGTGTCCTCCACCATGTAGAAAAAAATAAACATCATACAATTCTGAAAAGTTGCGAGAGCATTACATATACCAAAAGGCATCATTTTGTATGCAAACGTCCCATATATGCAAGTGAAAGTGGTATGCTCTTGTTCTTTGGGAGCAATACAAATCTTATTAAATCCTAAATAACATAAAAAAATAATATCATCCTTTACCAGCAAGGCGGTCTAACATCTAATCCATAAAAGGCATAGGAAAATTCTAGGTCCATAAATTTAGTTTATTATAGTCTATGAAAACTCTCCATATGGTGATTGTTCTCATAGAGACTAGTTCTTTCTTCTTACTAGGAATCATAGTGATTTTATCCTTTTTGGTACATATTGAATCAGGCTTACTTATTTGCAATTGGTAATTGGGTAAACCACACCAGCATCCAACCACTTGATGATCTCTTTATTTATAACCTCTTCCATGGGTGGATTTAATCTACTTTGGTGCTCAATTCTACGTATACAATCCAGCTCTAGTTGGATTTTGTGAGTACAAATCCCAGGTAGAATGTAAGCAATGGTGCATCTAATGGCCCATTTGAACCTCCTCAAAATAGAAACAAAGGCCTCAACCTCCCACTCTAATAAGTCAGCTGCAATAATAACCAGGAAGTTTTTATTGTCCCCAAAATATGCATAAAATAGACGTGAAGGAAGAGCCTTTAGATCCAAAAATGGAGGCTCCTCGATAAATGGTTTAGCTGGCAGGGTTGCTCTTTTCTTCAGATCAAGATCCAACTTCTTTGGTGCATAAGTGTATGAACCACTACCAATAAATTCATTTACCATCTCACTATACTCATCAATACCATCATTTTTAAAATTTATTATCACAGTTGCAACTACCTCAACACCTATTCACTCATAGATAGATACTTGTTGTACCAAAGAGCACATGCAAGTGTACGTGGCCTCAAAAGTAGTAAAGTGGCCCTTTTACAAGACAATTATCGATCCCAAAGGGACTAGTGTTAAGAAACTATCAAATTTCAATTCAACTATTAAAATAAAATTGGTGCAAATGTAACCAATAGAGCATTGCAAGTTTTAAACTAAAAGAAAAATAAACAATGCGTAAAGTAAGGACTTGAGACAATCAATAGGTGAAAACCCAGGGTTAAGAAACGTTGAAAAATAATACTATGCTATTGAAATTCATTCAATAGGTTGCTTATCTTGGTTATTTATTCACAGGGTTTATCACACGATCATGGTCTCCCGTCCTCTAATCGTCTACCTAGCTTGGACATTACAACTACATCATTGAGTGGGGATGTAATAATCCAATTAAGTGCTTAAAGCTATCATCCTACATGTGAACCAAGAAAATTTCTAGGTATATCCCTATCCTAGATGCTAATTCAAATTCCTTATTTTATAAAAGAATAAGAACCTTACTCTATTCATCCCCACATTTTATCTTTCTATTCCCCCTCCCAAGATCACAAAGTTGACAATATATATATATATATATATATATATATATATATATATATATATATATATATATATTCTAAGGGTAGAAAATCCTCAAAATAGTTAAAATAAGGATGAACAGAAAACCAAATATGATAAGAAATCCAAAAAAATTTAATTAAAAGTAATTAACCCCAAAAAGTGGGTGTTTAGCCACTAATAGACATAATCGTAATCCAATTAATTGAATACATGATTAAATATATTAAAAAGATAAAATTAAGAATAATAAAACCTTATTTTTGTGTGCAGCATCTTCCTCAATGCCCCAAAGTCATCCAAAAGTCCTTACAACTAATGCAACAAGTCTTATTAAAAAGAGACCAATTTGGCCGTGTGTGGGATATGGACCGCGTCCGCGTTGGTGGCTGCCTATGGGATAAGCCATGTGATGTATTTATTATTCCAGTGGAGATATCAGTGTAAGGAGTTGGTTAGTCCACCATAGACCCTAAATCGCATTGGCTTACAAGAATTTGCATTTTCACGTTCAACTTAGTCTTTTGCTATTCTTCTCCATCCCAAGCCTTTCGATGTTTCCTTTAAATTTACAGCTTGTGTATACTCCATATATCCTCAAAATAAACTAAAAAATCATCCTACATGATAAAACACGAAATATTATAGCTCAAAACACCACTACATTTAGAACGATGAACTAAAAATTTGAGCTTAGACTAGGCTTGCCCACATTGATCTTTACCTCATGTTTTGACTCTTGGCTTGATCCAATTGAAAATTTTAAATTATAAGCAAGCTTTTCCACACTTAAATACACACTCAAACCAATAGGAACACATTCAACACATTAGAAACCACAACAATAGACTAGAACGACTCTAGTTAAACTAGTTTTCTCATTTCGTCTCTAAATGATCAATTTGAATCCAAACTTGTTTTAAAACACCTTTAAACATCATAATTACATACTTGAACACTTAGATACTTATTTATACCACAATAAACACATAAATCATACGAATTTCTCTCAAAACAAGGCCGAATAAGCTAGGATAACCACACTAAAGTGCATAAATACACCCAACATCACCACCCCACACTTAAAGCCTTTTTTGTCCTCGAACTACTCTTTACTGTAAGCATCTTGAGATGGGGATACTCTACACTTCTACTACAAGCAGGACACTCAAGTTGGTATGACAATTACTACATAGAATGAAAGTTTCTACACTCAGCATGTTATGTTCATAATTGACAGTTCAAGAACACTACTCCAAAACATCCTAGCCTTAAGAATTGACTCACCAAGTTGGAAAACTCATGCATATTATTCAATCACAGATGCCATATGACTCACCCAACTATCATCAAATATGTTCCCTCACAATAAGAGAGCTACCCATAATCACTCACATAAAAGCAATTTATACAGAATGGGTACACGAATTAAATATTGCTCACTCTCACAAAGAATTCATATGTTACACAAGATGAACCATAAGCTTACCCTTAGTGTAGTACTCCACTAATATCAAAATGATGATTCTTATGATCAAATAGGTTTTTAAGGGTTGTAATAAAGGCTAAGGGATGGGTAGGAACTATTTTGGCCAAGAATAGTGACTATCTTCCCTAAGCTCTTTAATACATCAAATTCTATAATCAACTCACCTCGAACAACCAAATTACACCACTCTTGTTTACCCCATTCTCTTTTTTTTCACCCCATTTCATTAAGGTCATTCACAAACACTATGGTGGGGTATTCTATGTACAACTTACTCAATTTGAACACTTTTTCTTATTCTTTTCACCACTCAACTCCCATCTACAACACATTAATGTTTTGAACACCAATAGCTATTACTTAGGGGCTTCAACATCAACTTCCTCCTACTTGAATTTCAAACTCCTTAACTTAATTAATATTATACTAAAGCACTTAGGAGCTTTTGGATCAAATTAAGTTCAACAAAAGAAGGGATTAGGCTACATATGAGGCTGACAAAGACAATAAGATAAAGGCTCAATGGGGTTAACTAGGATTATGCACAAGGGTAGGTAAAAGAGAGTATGAAACATGGCTATCAAAGAAATGCATATATCATCTCCTAAACATACACTCTTTATTTCACTTTGCACACATACCAGGAAAGTTCTAGCATCAAATACAACAAAAAATATACAAACACCATACATGCACATGGCACATGCTTAACTCAAGTAGGATCATCATAGACTCCAAACTAAATAGTCACATGAATTCAATTTTGAGCCAACAAGTACAAAAGTCATAAACATGAGCCTGAGAGTCTCAACAGTAGTAATTCACATAATCAACTGGCTTATTACTACCAAAACACTTGCATTATGCAGTCAAATATAGCACTAACAAGAACATCCCATATTTATTCTTAACAAAAAATTTTAAAATTATCCTAAAAATAGGAATTTCCCCACCCTACACTTAAAAATCTACTTTATCCCTAAAGTATACTTCAAAAGTAGATATAGAAATACTCCATGAAGCCTCTAGGCCTAGATAGTAGCATCTTTACTCAACAAGGGGGTCTGGGGACCCCACACTTAGTCTTTGCCATGCTCCTTAGCTTAGGTTTTCCGATACCACACGTCCCATCAACCTGTGACACAACAAAAACAAAAACTAGTAAAGCAAAAACTAAAAATGCTAAAAATAAAACATACCTTAACTTGGGTTACCTCCCAAGCAGCGCCTGATTTAGTGTTGCTGCACGACCCAATCACTAACTTATCCATTTTTCTTCATCGTCTTCCTCAAACTAGGACGCCATCTTCTTATTCTTTTCTAACCCCTTAAGTATTAATTCTCAAGGTCAACAACTTCTTCAACTTTAGACTTTTTACTCTCATCAATTTACATCATGTAGGGCTAGACCGGTTGAGGCTTGGGCTGCTCAATGAGGAAGTCTAAAGAGTTCTTTCGTGGAATAGACTCCACCACCCCATATTTATCCCCTTTAATCACAGTAATCATGCACAAATCTTTGTAGTGGGATATTGTTTGAGTAATTTGTACACCTTAAAAATCACCTCTTCATCATCCAACCTCATTGTGAGTGTGCCCTCTCTCCCATCTATTAAAGCTACTTCTATCGCTAAAAATAGACGTCTCAAGATGACTCACACTATTTTTTCTGCCAGAAAATCTAAAAACAATAAAGTCAGCAAGAATAATAAACTTACCAACCTTGATGAAAACATTCTCTATGACTCATTCAAGATGGGATATGGTCACGTTTTCCAGGTACTTTAACACAGAGCTCGATCTCAGCTTTCCCAAGCCCAAAGTGTTGAAAAAATAAAGAGACATCAAATTGATGCTTACCACTAAGTCACTAAGTGTGTGGACCACCATACTATTCCCAATTAGAGTGGAGAGAGTAAACTTTACAAGGTCCATGAGCTTTTTGGGAATCTTCTGCATCACCACAAAGTTACACTCCTCACTGAGTGATATTGCCTCCACATCTTGTAACTTGATTTTATTAGAGACCATATCCTTGAAGTACTTAGCATACTTGGGTATTTCCTGAAAAAAATCTAAAAGAGGTAAGTTAATGTGGAACTTTCTAAACGTGTCAAAGAACTTCTTAAAGCATTTCTACTCTTTTGATTTTATGCTTTTATGGGAAAAGTAGCGGTGTGATCTTCTTCACCTCTTTAGACACTGTGGATTTTGAGTACTCAAACTTCCTTGAAGTTTTAGCAACTCTGTCATCTATCTGCTTAGGAACCAAATCAGCATCAACCTCCCTAATTTTATTTGGAGGTTCTTTATTGAGCTCTTTACCACTCCTCAAGGTGATTTCCATTACTTGTTTAGGATATTTAGTATCACTAGGCAAACCACCTTAGGGCTTGTTATTTTATGCCTTAGAAAACTGACCAATTTGTAACTCCAAGCTCCTTATAGCTGTTTCCTGGATCTTTATATCTGCTACTAATTGTGATTGAGTAGCCATGATTTGCTTTAGTATCTCTTCCATATTACTAGTCTGAGATGTGGCTTGATTATTCTGAACTTGTTGCTGTTGATACTGCTTCTGATTGTTCCATAAAGTGTTTAGTGGTTGAGTCTGTAACTTTTGATTATAGGTGTTCCCATAATTCAACCTTTGAATTTTTCCCATAAATATCACAGACTCAGTATTTGCAGCACACGTAGCCACTGAATAACCCACTATTACCACAAACCTCACACCAACCTGCAGTCTGCTGAATTGTATTATTTGTAGTTGCAGGCTGTGTAACCCCTAACTTTATGTTGTTTATCTGACTTTGTAGTGCAGAAATATGGGCTGATATAGCAGTAAATTGGTCCAACTCCAATACCCCTACAACCTTTTTTGTGGCATTTCTTGAGTTTGAATGTCACTCTAAATTCCCTTGTGCAATCCAATTCAACAAAGTATAAAGCTCATCATATGTCAAACATCAAAGCTTGACCAGCTGCAGTTGAATCTAGCAAAAATTTTGGGTTTTGGTCAAGTGCCTCAACAAAAGTGTGACATAAATTCTTATCTGGCTTCTGTTTGAAGCACACAATCTCAGCCTCGCAGTCATGCCAGATGGAAAGAATCGGATGAGAAATTTTTGAGCTAAGTCATCCTAGGGTATGATTAAATTTTTTGGCTCAGTGTTCAACAATTTTTTCACTTCCCTTACATTATCAATTGACACACCTGTCGAGAAAATATGTCACTGATCTCTAGAAAGTTTGCAGATGGACTTATGGATCTTCATGTGAAATACCCATAAACTGTCCACTACTGATCAAAAGGTTCACCATGTTCTGTTTCAGCTCAGACTCACCTCAAACAGCTGGTTTCTGAAAAGAGGAGGTCAAATTCATCAAAAGTGGGATTGCTACTTTGTGAACTATCCTATGAGCTAGTTGTTCTTCAGCCATGAGAGCAGGATCATCTTACTCCTTGTGAATTTGAAGGAATTCGTGGAGAAGTTCTGCTTCTCTCCTCAATTAATGATATAGTTACTCAGTTTTGGGGTTTGGTTCGACCAATTCCCTCTCCCGTACAAGCCTAATAATTTTTAACCTATTTCCTAAAAATTCAATACCAAGGAACAAGCATAAAGAACCAAAGAAATATAAAAAGTAAAACCAAAACAAAAATAGTTGTCAATTTATAGGTCCCCAAAAATGATGCCAAAAACTTATTGTGACCAGGTGCACACGCAAGTGTACATGGCCTTACAAGTAGTGAAGTGTCCCTTTTACAAGCCAAGTATCAATACCACAGGGACTAGTGTTAAGAAACTATCCAATTTTAGTTCAACTATTAAGATGAAATTGTTGAAAACGTAACCAAAAGAGTTTTGCAAGTTATAAACTAAAAATAAAGTAAACAGTATGTAAAGTAAAAACTTGAGACAATCAATGGATAAAAACCCAAGGTTAAGGAACTTTGAACAATCATACTATGCTATTGAAATTCATTCGTTAGGTTGCTTATCTTGGTTATTTATTCGTAGGGTTTATCACATGATCATGGTTTCCCGACCTCTAATTGTCTACCTAACTTGGAAATTACAACTACATCATTGAGCGGGGATGTAATAATCCAATTAAGTGCTTAAAGCTATCATCCGACATGTGAAACAATCAAGGCTTCTAGGTATATCCCTATCCTAGATGCTAATCAAATTCCTTATTTTATAAAAGAATAAGAACCTTACTCTATTCATCCCTACGTTCTATCTCTTATTCCCCCTCCCGAGATCATGAGGTTTACAATATATATATATATATATATATATATATATATATAATAAGGGTTGTGAATCCTCCATATAGTTAAAATAAGGATTAAAAAACAACCAAATATGATAATCAATCCAAACAAATTCAATTCAAAGCGAAAGTAATCATAATCTTGGCCTTAACCCGAGAAAGGGGGTGTTTAGCCACTAATAGACATAATCGTAATCCAATTAATTGAATACATGATTCGATCTATTAAAAATCTAAAATTAAGAATAATAAAACCTAATTTTAATGTGCATCAGCCTCCTAAATATCCCAAAGACGTCCAAAAGTCCTTATAACTAATGCAACAAGTCCTATTTATAAGAGACGAATTTGGCCGTGTGTGGGATATGGTCTACATCGCGTTGGTGGCTGCCTATAGACTAAGATATGCGATGGATTGATTAGTAAAGTTGATATATCAGTGTTTGGAGTTGGTTAGTCCACATGTAAAGGTCTGCACAGCCCCTAAATTGTGTTGTCTTACTGGAATTTGCATTTTCGCGTTCAACTTAGTGTTTTGCTATTCTTCTCTATCCCAAGCCTTTTGGTGTTGTTTCACTTTAATTTAAAGCTTTTTTGTACTCCATATGTCCTCAAAATAAAATCACCAAGCATAATAAATAATCAAACACGAAATACTAGAGCTTACAACACCACAACATTCACAAGGATGAACTAAAAATCCGAGCTAAGACTAGGCTTTCCCACATTGATCTTTTACTCATGTTATGACTCTTGGCTTGATCCTATTGAACTTTGAAAATCATAAACAAGTTTTTCCAAACTTAAATACACACTCAAAATATTAGTAAATCATTCAACATATTAGAAACCACCATGATAGACTAGAACGACACCTAGCTCAACCTAGTTAATCTAGTTTTCTCATTTTATCTCTAAATGATCAATTTGAATCCAAACTCGTTTGAAAACACCTTTAAACATATTAATTACATACTTGAACACTTGGATGATTATTTATATCAACATCAACACATAAATGATACGAATTTCCCTCATAACAAGGTTAAATAATCTAGGATAACCACGTTGAAGTGCATAAATACACCCAACATCAGTACTACTAACTCATCTTCAGCTATGGTATCTATCCCAAAACCATAAGCATATACTTGAACTACTTCATAGATTGGTAAACTTTAAAGGTGACTTTCTCATCATTAATTTGAAACTTCATCTACCTTAGCTCCATGTCAACCAATGCACTACCCATAGCAAGGAAAGGCCTTCCCAATAGGATCAGAATATCGAAGTCCTCCTCACAATGAAGAATCACAAAATTAGTAAAAAATACAAAATATGCTACCTTTACCAACACATCACACAATATACCAATGGGCTTCTTCATAGTGTAATCCATCATTATAAGTCACATAAATGTTAGTTTAGGCGACCTCAACCCCAACTACTTATAGACAATTAGCGTAATCAGATTAATACTAGAACCTAAATCACATAAGGCTCGTGCAAAATTTAAAGACCCAATAGTATAAGGAATGGTAAAATCTCTCAGATCTTACTTCTTTATAACTAAAGAACGATAGGCAATAGAGATTATTATTATTAGTAGGCTCAAAACTCATTGTCCTCTATGTTGTTGCTAAATATTTTATGAACTTTGCATACCTTGGCATTTGCTCTAGAGCCTCAATAAAAGGTATATATATGGGTAATTCCTTCAACATTGAAATAATCTTTCTATACTTGCCCTTTTTTTATTTTCTTATTCAATCTACTAGGGAAAGGATGAGGAGATCATGGAATGGACTTCAATATTGGTATGACCTTCTTACCTTTTCCTTTGTTGACCTTAGTTTCCTTTTCCGCATCTAGAGGATTTTAATATGCCTCCTTATTTACCAATATATTCTCTTCTTTAATTTTTTCCATATTATCAATGACCATAGGACTATGCCTCTTATCATCGACAACAGGCATAGGTGGATCAATAGTATCCTTACTGCTTCGAATAGTAATAGATAGACAGTGACTGTCATTACTAGGATTATAAATGGTGTTGCTTAGAAGTGTACCCAATTTATATTGGTCTAGTATGGCATACATCTACCTAAATTAATGCTCAATCTATTTAATGGAAGTTCCATGAGACTCTATTTTTTGGACCAAACCTAAAATATCTACCTTAATTTCCTTAAGGCAACTCTCTTGTCTCTCTAACATTTTGACAAGTTTTGCAAGCAAAGCCTCCATCCTTGAATTTCCCAATTTAGCATCTCGGTTCCCTAGCGGAATTTGAAGGCCACTCTTATTCTTGTAGTTATATTTACACCTATAGTCACCATCATCTTTGGATTTCCATTCACCATTACAATATCTTCTCCTATATTTTTACCTTTTACAATTGTATCCATAATAGTTTTGACCTTGATTTCCTTGTCTCGAGTTTTATTTGTCCTGATTAGACCCTTGTCTCAAAAGTCGCCACCACTCTATCAAGATATTTAGCTTTTTTTTCAAAATATTAATCTTCATACCTAGAAGCCTTACCTTATTCACCCACTGCACTAACTTTTTTAGCTCATTCTGCAAAATATTTCTTATTTAGCAAGCTAATGTCAGTCCTCAGTTGTGCCAACTTTTGATCCACTCTTATCAAGTGATCATTACTCATTAGAGGCTCTAACTACATAACTACCGGTTGATCTATGCTCCTCTCGAGTATGACACCCTTGGTTGATTTTAGTAATCCAATCTAAGTTTGTAGAAGCATTCTCTCATTGTAGACTCATGAAGACTCGACCAGTGATAGTGTTAGCTACAGCCTTAGTATTAGCATTCTAGGCTTTATAAATGATCTCGAGCAAGTTTTTATAGTAATCCTATGATTTGGCATATTCTGTAGCTACTTTTTAAATTTCAACCATGCTCGTATAGTACATCTGAATGCAACTATTAGAAGTTATATATTTATCTTTTAATTATAGCATTCTAGAGAATGGGAGAAATAAGTCCAAACTAAGTCCTCAACTCATTCTAACTAATGATAGATCCATGGGGAAACTCACCTAACCACAGTATAGATTGGTTCATTCGAGAGAATAGAAAATAATCTCAGTAGAATTATTTTTTAACTCACCGCAAGAATACAATTCAAAGTAAAGATCCCTACAAAGGTCATAATATACATGTTTGCATCATTAGTATGCTGGACAGAAAATACCCTCTTCAAATTTAATAATTGGATCATTTCACTCGTGATATAAGAATTAGTACCTTGAGGTAATTCTGGTTGAATGATTGCACCTGTTTAAATTGGATTGACATACCCTAAATTTTCCTCTAGATCATTATAAATAAGGAGATATTGTTTGATGGGCTATTATACCCTATTTTTTTCTCACTCTATCCCTCATATTAAGTATAGCTAATAATTTGCCTCTTCATACCTATCTTTTTTAGCCCTTACTTCTCATCGAGTAGCTGCTTGCCTAGCATTTTCCTCAGTCATTAGCCGAGCTATGACCTATTCCATAGCTTTTTAAACATATTGCTGGAATGGTTTATTTACAACTGCGGGATCATCATGATCCCCTACGAGTAGGGATCCTTGATCATGAACTCATTCTCTCTCCGTTCTTCTATTATGTTTTAGGATTCTCTCAACTTTAGGATCAAATGGAATCAGGAGATTGCCTTTACTCTGAGTATTGGGCATACACCTGCATATACCTAAAAAATTATTGAAAAGTAAAATTAGAAAATAATGCCAACAGATTGACAAACACAATAATTTAACTCTGTAACCATATTCCCCGACAATGGAACCAAAATTTAATGTCGCCCAAATTACACCTCCCAAAATTACAAAGTGATCGTTGTTTAAATATTGAACCCAAATAGGTTGGGGTCAATTCCATAAGGAATAGGACTAAAGTCGATTAAGTATTTGTCTAAGTAATTAGCAAATAAGTAAACGAAGGTGGTTTTTTGAAACAAAAGATCAATAATAACGAGAATGGATTTTCTAGACTTGTAATCACTATAAAACGAAAACTAGGATTGTGATACCGATGACTTCATAACTCCATAGGTTACTTGTGCTAGTAGACTAACCAGATGCATTGCATATAAGACCTAATAAGATATGTATCACCTAATCGTCTTTTCACCTTATTGTAGATAAATTTCACTCATCTCCTTTCAAATCAAAGCATTACATTACTAACCCTTAATCTTGATCTTAGATTAACTATCCTTGTTACGACTTTAGTTAGTAGATGAAGGTTGGCAACTTCAAATATATGTTTGTATTCCTTTTCCGAATTTATTCCTATTTTCTAAGAAAGTTTGGAATACAAATAAGTTCCTAATGTATTCATCCATTAGAAAATCAATTTTACCGAAGGAAGTACTAATACATGCAAGCACACTAGTCTAGAATGACTTTGCATGTAACCTATAGCACTAACTCATCATGATTTCGATAACCCTAATTGTGTTTACCTACTCATAATTGGTAGAACATAATGAGAATTTTTATATGAAGACATAATTATGAAATTACAATAAGAAATACACTCTAAAATCTCTAATTTGTTTAAACCCTAAAAACAATGTTCATACAATCCTAAGATTATGCCTTAAAATTGTATAATATGAAGTACTGTATGTAATAATTGTGTAACCTCATAAGAATAGCCCTATAATAGTATATATATACACAAAACAAATCTGATCATAAATAAAAAGAAAAATTATGTTTATTGCCTGAGATGAGAAGAATTTACGACATAGTTAAAACCCACAATCGTCCTTTGGCTGTCGTGGTTAGCTTTCAGGTCATCAATTGTATGGTGCTTAGTACGGATCAATGTTTTCAATGTACAACTATGGAATGTTGTCATTGGATCATTGTGCTACTAAACTTTTGAGACTTTGCAAAAACTCGAGTCCTTTCCCACGACCATATGGTACAATTATAATTTTAGGGTATGATCATTGAAAGCTATCATTTGATCCTCATGAAATTAACTCATGTTGGTATGGATTTTCATTAGCACTCATGATGACATGGTACAATCGTGACATTAACTCACAATCATGGTTTCTTCCATCTGAGAGGCCATTGATGTATAGCATCTCTGATTTAATGTTACAAAAGCCTAGTCACGACCGTGATTAGATACCATAGTCATTGAAAGGATAATCTGATGCGAACTTTGTCTAATCTCAAGAATTTTCCTTCTTTAAGTCTGTAATTCTTGCGAACTCTAAAAGAAACACATCAAACCTAAAAAAGTGCCCTTATATTTGCATATATTCCTCATTTTAAGTGTCATTGGTTCACAACACATTATCTATTTATTACTTGGATATTCTGGGTTTTCACTCCATTTAAAGTGGCATGATATTTAAAAATAGGTCATGCAAGTTGGATCGTCAACTCCTTCAATATGACATGTTCAAATAGGTTCGTACCAAATTATGTTTGTGTCACGCTATATTTACAACTAAGCATCTTATTTGAGATATTATCAAGAGCATTCCAAAGGATAAAATTTTCAAATCAAAACCACAAGTATGGATCACCCCAAAAATGATGCATCACAACTTAGAACTTTTCTTAGCAGCAAACTGGCACATAGTCTAAAAAGGAATATCAAATACTTTGGATGCAAGTTGAAGCACGACTTCCATTGTACTGACCCTTCCAATAATTTTTCATATTTCTACTTATTTTTATCATTAGAGCTTTTCTATAGTTTCCCCAAGTCATTTATGACTTGCTGAGACTGACAGTTCGATTATCAGGCAGTTCATTTGGTTTTTAGAGCTAATTCCCTATATTGAAGTCTTCATTGGTTCCAAATAGCCATCGGGAAAAACCTTTAGTAAAATGATCTAGTATGCAAATTATGACTATACCAGAAGCTCTAAAATATTGAATTTAAGTTGGGTAGATCTTTGGTTTGAGTCTCAATACACCCGAGCTCATTTCGACATATTAGTCAGAAAGTTGGAAAATTTGAAAATATAGGTGTGGAACCCATATTTGGTTGAATTAACCTCAGAAGGAAAATATAACTTTGCCATTGCATTTGGAGCATCAAATTTAGTATAGTTACACAGTTCATTTGTGCATGTTGGATTCCTAATAAATCCTGAGGCATTTGCAGAAACTTGGAAATTTTCTAAGTTTCAACTGTCAGTTGTGCTGACAGCAAGTACTGCGATTGCATAAGGGAGGATGTCAATCACCATACCTGTATTGAAGTCTTCGTTGGTTCCAAATAACCATTTGGCAAAAACTTCAGTAAAATGATCTTGTATGCAAATTATGACTGCATCAGTAGTTTTGAAATATCTAATTTAGGCTGGGTAGACCTTTGGTTCGGGTCTCGATGCACCCGAGCATATTTTGACCTATTGGTCAAAAAGTTTAAAAAATTGGAAATATGGAGGTAGGACCCATATTTGGTCGAAATAACCTCAAAAGGAAAATCCAAATTTTCCATTGTATTTAGAGCATTGAATTTAGTATGGTTACACAGTTGATTTCTGTATATTGGATTTCAAATAAATCCCTAGCCATTGGGGGAAACTTGGAAATTTTCCACTGTCAGTTGTGCTGACAGCAAGTACTGCAATCGCACGAGGGAGGATGTCAATTGTCATACCTTCTCCTACAACAAAGTATTGTAATTGGACACTTGGTTGTGCAATTTCTATCCTAATTACCTAGTATGGGTATAAAATAACCCCTTAGGCCATGTTTTGGTCATATTTCACTCATCCTTGAGAGCCAAGAACCCTAAAAGAGTATGCAAACTTAACGCTGAGTCTTAGGAGTGACTTGGGAGTTTGATTAACATTTACTATCATGAATATCTTAATATTTAAGGTAAGATTTCATCCCTTTCTTGGTAAAATTATTGGTTCTTTACCCAAAACCCTAATTAGATTGAGGGCTTTATTTTAGCCCAACTTATCTTATTTTTTACCTATTTCTTGAGGTTTATGATTCCTTGATCATTTATTAACATTGGGTTGACCTCAAAAAAATGATTTCTATAAGTGGGACCTACCTGGGGGTTTTAGTGTCGTATTTGGACCCAATGCACAATGGTGTGATATGGATATCGCTATCTTATAATGATGAGTAGATTGTGATTTTGATAGTGTGATGGCATTTTAGGCTTGTGAAATAAAGATAAGCATTTGGTGAATGGTTTAAAGATTTATGGTTCAGCTTTGAGGTAGGCTTTTGTCTACTCTTCTTTATAAGATGATGTGTGTTACATATTGTATATGAATGTAAATATTAAGATTGAATATGGATAGAATAACCTAGTCTTGATTATTAAAGTTAGAGGATTAGATTAGGGTTTCTGACCCGTAAGGTGAAATGCTTCTTACCCTCTGAATCTTATTGTCATCTCCCTAGTTTGAACTAATTTGTTGAATAGACATGATATAATGCTAGGTTTGGGATATGGTTTTAGCATTGAAAGCATGGTTAATATACCTAACCTTATTTGGGATAGTATGGTGATCTTGAAACCTTAATTTAGGTGGAGTTAACTTAAATGCCCATGTTTCTAGGTGGAATTCCTATTATAAGATTGGTTATGGCTTACTTGACATCTAGAAGTTAAACTAGATACCTTAGACTAGTTGGCGTATAAATTGCATGAATATGGTAATTGAGGATTAGAAGTGGGTTCTTCCAGCCCATTTTAGGCTAAGACTAGTGTTAGCCCTTGTGGACTTAGTTGCGGATATTAGGCATTGTTAAGACTATTGAACCTTTAGTATAATGTTGCTTCATTATCTAATGAATGGTGATGGTTTTCCTTGGGTTATGATATATGTCCTATAGACATGAGATGCTCATCGATAGATTATGCCTCATAAATATGCTATGGCTTATTTAAAATAAGATGATTTATACATATGATCATTGATATGGTGTTGGATATGAATGTGGGCAAAAGGACATAATTATGATGTTATAATTATTCCAGACATATTATTAGGTCCAAGGTCATGTTATGATATGAGTTGACCATCCGGGAAATGTTTATCCTTGTAAAGGATATGAGTGTAGTTTATTGATATTTAATACTTATGGTTCCATTGTTTGAATACCGGTGATGGCATGCATAGATTTGGTACATTCATGATCATTGCATTGATGATCGATAGAATTCCAATAAGATTATGATATTATTATTGTTGTCACTAAATGAGGGTTAAAACCCACTTTCTACCGTTAACTAAATTTCTTCATAATAATAATTACTATCTTAATGAATAACTTATATGTAAAAGAGATTAATAATGATGTTTTCAAAGATGTGACTAAGATAAATCTCGGTCTATGATTTTATACTACTAATTACTTGATTGTACGGACTAGCCGATTACTCACATTGTTATTGATATTGTTATTGTCATTGTTATGTTCATTTTTATGGATAGTTTATGAAAGATTGGTCATTGATACAGTATCTAGACTTGAGGAATGATTTTTGCCTCACCTATCATGCCTCAAATCCCCTTCGAGGCGGATAGGAACCCAAAGCCGTAAGGCTCGAGAGAACCAACCTATAACCCTGTATATCTCTTACATAATGTGTAACCAAAAGTTCTGCCAAATATGATACAATGCATCGATGAGAACAATTAGGCTGGCGAGCAAAAGATTATAAATACAAGACTTGGCCGTTGGGGCCACCACATCTGAGAGACAAGACGCTACTATGATTAATTTCACATTGGTCTACAAAGCCTCTAAAAGATACATAGAAACTTATTTAAGGTCGGGACAAACCCCCACCTTAGTCTTAACTGCTATACAATACCAAAATATATAAAATAGTCTTGGAAAGCCCCAAATCAAACTGAAGCTCACCAACAGTCATTGGATATCTCGTGCTCCTACTAGGTAGGTGTATTGGTGGAAGTACTTGTGCCTACAACATAAAATACAGGCCCCTCGTGAGGGACGTCAGTACAAAAATTGTACTGAATCTATAAGGCTAAAGGTAACAACATATTATATAAGAGCTTAATAGAAATCAGATATAAGTGTATAAGTAGTGCTGGCAGACTACCTTTATATATACTTGTGGGACTAGGTACATTACATTCTTTTCTTAATTTTTACCCATGCTAGTCTTACGCCCTTGAGCTTCCACCAACATATAAACATTGGGATTGGCCCATGCTAGGCTTTTGCCCCTGAGCTTCCACCTACACATAAAGGTATTGAGATTGGGCCATGCTAGGCTTATGCCCCTGAGCTCCCACCCATTTTACAGATTTGTGTTACTTAGTTTATTTAGCCTTTGATATTATTAACTTGGTGGTCATAACATTATGGTACCTTGAAACAATAATCTTCCAATAAGAGATATATTGATGTGTGAGCATATGCTAACACATTTAAGGCTTTTAACTCTAAATAATTGTAAGGTCTTGAGCAACTTTAGTTATTTTTGATTATTTTATGTTTGATTTTGCAGTTTAAGCTGATATGATAGAGACCCAACATTAAATGAAGCAAAGAAGTTGAAATTTGAAGAAATCTGAAGACAAGTGTGGCTGACGATATTTGTGATAAGTTGTCAGCCCTGTGATAAGCTATTAGGTTGGTCATCATCAGTAGATAGAGAATTGGCCTAAAGTGGAAGTTGTGATTACATTTTGCGATAAGCCGTCAAGGGTCTAATAAGTTATCAAGAATGTCATCAGACTAGGGCAGGACATGAGAATTAGAGCAAAAGTGTGATGACATTTTTGATAAGTCATCACAGTCTTGATAAGCTGTCAGAAGTTATCGTCAACCTAAGATAGTACTAGCGTAGATTTGAAGAAGACCTGATGACATTCTTGATAAGTCATCAAGATCCTAAGAAGGCGTCACCAATAGTCCCCGTCTATTCGGAGAAAAAGTTGTAACCTTGATTTTATTTCATTATTTAAGGTAAACTATTTAAAGCTTTGTTTTAGGGTTTTCTAGACATGATTATTATTATTATTATTCCGCACAAGGTCGACAGCTTGAGTTTTGGACAGCATATTTTAATATTTTCTCTCTTTACTTCTTGACTTTAACAACACAACTATTTTTGAGAGATTATTATCAGTATTTTGAGATTTTTCTTCTGTGATCTAATCTGCGATTCACTGGTTATTATTCATCTCTGTAAGTTAATCTTTCAAATCATAAATTCAATTATGTGTTTCGTTCGTTACATCATGAGTGGCTAAACTCCATTAACCTGAGTTATGGGATCTAGGGTTAGGTCTTGATGAGGTGCTAAGTATTCAAGATTCAAAAGGTGATAGGATTTCTTGATAATTCTGAAGTTTTAATTAACGTTTGTTGGTTGCAAATAGTAGATACACCTTCTTTGATTTGCTTGAGAAAGATATCAAATATAGTATGAAGTGAATTATCAATAGGGACTCAGAAATACTTCGTTTAATAATCAGCGCTGTAACAAGGTTGGTTAACCTGAGGTAAAATCTAGGCAGTAAATAGAAATTTCCTAAGTTTGAGAGGATTAGGGAATTAAATGCTTAAGTAGGCTGAGAGACATTTAAGCATAACATTGATAAATATAGCTTGTTATCCTACCCACCATGAGAATCTTGAACCACTTCTAGTATCTATCATGTATCGGAATCCCTAGTGAACATAATTTTGGTTATTTCATAAACTCTTGATTTACAAACACCAAAAGTAAAGTGACAAACAACAACTTGTTAAACCTAAACCCCCCCTCCCATTTCAGGAAACATTAAACTATCAGTGGATTAAATCCCAAACAACTTAAGTTCACACCATATTCCCTGTGGGATTCGATCCCAACCTAGTTGGGTTTTATATTGACAACGATCACTTACACCCATTCAAGAATGTAATTTAAGCATTATCAAAAATGGTGTCTTTGCTGGGTAATACGGTTGTTAGCTGAAGTTTTTATGTGCTAATTGACTGTTAGTTAAGTTTCCTAGATTTACATTTATTTGTTGTTTTTGTTTATTTGCAGGATTTTATAGTGTATGCCAAGTAATAGAAGTTTTGGAGAAATATTATTACCACTAAATCCAAAACCGCAACGAATAAGAAGAATGGCAGAACAGCAAGAGGCTGACAGACTGGCAGCCTTGAGGAAGAAGATTTGGGAGACGAGGAGTTATTGAACCCTGGTAACCCAAGGCGTGCAGAGCAGATGCACAAGTGCCACGTAATGTTAACCGAAACCGTCCATTCCAAAGAAGACAAGATACCAGCAAGTCTAGTATGATCTGAATAATAATGTTGATGGCATGGACGGGACAGGTGCAACGGGTGCAATTATTCCTCCACCATTGGCACCTGGAGCTAAGTTCAATATTACGAGTACTATGATCCAACTCCTCAATCCGAAGGGGTTGTTTGGTGGCCTTCCTGGGGATGATCTAAACCTGCATCTGGTGAATTTTTTCACCATTTACAAATTTTTTAATAAACTAGGAGTGGGCCAGAATGCTATCCGGTTGAGGTTATTCCAGTTGTCTCTATCTGGGGAGGAAAAATTGTGGCTGAATGAGCTTACGCTTGATTCCATCACCCACTGGAGGCAATTGAAAGAAGCATTCCTAGAACGGTTTTTTCTACCCTCTAGGGACAAAATCAGCAATTTTAGACAGCTTCCTACTTACGCTGTGCATGAGACTTGGGAGAAATTTAAGAAGAAGCTAACACAGTATTCGAACCATAATATGATAGACCTACACTTGATGGAGACTTTATATAGGGCCCTCAACTCTATAACAAAGTCAATTGTAGATAATACTATTGGTGGTTCATTTGTTAATCTGTCTTTTCAAGATGCCTCAGATATGCTAAAAAGGATGACCAAACAGAATCGATCTTGGAATACCAAAGAGTCTATGGTAGGAAGCCCCACTGTTTTTGTTGGTATGTCTACTGAAAAATACAAGACAGATGCAGAGTGGAACCAAGCACTTATTATTAGGGAAAACTGAGAAAGTGAAAGTTGTATTGTCTCAATGCCGAGTGGATATGGAGACTGAAGAAAAGGCAAATTATGTTAATAATCAGGGGTTTTTCTGAGGCAATAGCTAAGGGAATCAAAGTCAGAACGTTTATGAAAATCCTGGTTACAAAGACAGGGAGCAAGGAAACTGGAGAAGCAATAATGACAGGAGTGGTTTATATGTTCCTCCTAGAAATTGGGAAGCTGCTGCAACTGGCTCTGGAAAGATATCCATGGAGGACATGGAGTAATTATTGACAAAAATTGAGGCCACCAACTCTAGTGTAAAATCCATGAAGACCGATCTGACATCCATCAGTCAGTTGGTACACTCACACTCTACTACTATCAAATAGTTGGAGCAGCAGATGAGCCAACTTTTTGTTGTATTCAACCAGAGAAAGAGCGAAACGTTACCAAGTGATATGGTTCAGAATCCATGAAATGATGGCTCATGTATGGCAATTACCACTAGGAGTGGTAAGATATTACCTTACCCTTCTATGGGCAAATCTGTAGATGGTGAGGTAGTTGTTGATAAATCCAAAAAAAGTAATCCAGTGAAGTCTGAGAAGCTGGATAGTTTTGTTAATTCTTCAGAGAAGGAAAGAGGGAAGGAATAGGAAGTGGTGTTGAAAACTATCCCAAGACCACCACCTCCCTTTCCTTTATGATTAAAGAAGAAGGCTGAGGATGCAAAATTCAGCAAATTCCTAGCAATGCTCAAGAAATTGACGATAAATATGCCTTTGGTTGAGGCACTTGAGCAAATGCCAGGATATGCAAAGTTCAAGAAAGACCTTGTGACCAAGAAATGGAAGGTTAGCCACGAGCCAGAGGACAATCTTCTCCATTATGGCGCTATCTCTACAAGGTCTTTAGTACAGAAAAACGCAGACCCGGGAGAATTTACTATTCCGTGTACTATTGGTTCCCTAAAATTCACCAAAGCATTATGCAATCTGGGAGCCAGTATAAACCTAATGCCACTTGATGTGTACAAGAAAATGGGTTTGGGGAATCCTACCCCAATAAATATGCAGTTGGTGATGGCAGATAGGTCTATGAAGCAGCCTGTGGGCATATTAACGATGCTTTAGTAAAGGTAGCCAATTTTATTCTACCTACTAATTTGTATTCCTAGATTGCAAGGTGACTTTGAAGTACCCATCATCTTGGGTAGACTATTCCTTGCAATTAGGAGAGTGATCGTAGACATGGAGCAGAATGAGCGAAAGTTCAGGCTAAATAATAAAGAAGCACACTTTGAGATATACTCATCCATGACTTTGCAATAAGAGATAGGTGTTTTCTCAATCGTTGATGTATTCTATGAAGATGATAAAGGGGTATCAACAGGTTGTCTTAGCAAAGTTTAAGTAGTTATGCTAACCAAGTCGTACCGCGATAGTAAATCAGGCGTTGTTGGGAGGCAACCCAAAATTTTATATTCCAATAAAGTGTTTATTTTTGTAGTTAGGATTTAGTTCACAGAAGGTGTAAAACTGGTGAAATCAGCAGAAAAGGTCCTGATGGCATTTATGATAAGCTGTCAAAACTGTGATAAACTATCAGAATTATCGTTAGAGAGGACAATTTTGAATTGAAGTTCTATTAATGCTAAAGACATCCGTGATAGGTCTTCACACCTGTGACAATCCATCATAAGATGTCATCAGAAAGTAACTTAACAACCAAATCTGGGTCGATTATAAAGATCCGACCCGAGCCCAGTCGAACCTTTCCACTTTCCCACTGGTTTTTACTTCTTTTTAAGTTATTTCCTTTCAATATTTAGAGTATTTTATTTCCTTATTCAAAAATAATTCCAAGTAAAACAAAAAGCAAGTTTCCTTGTGTGTGTGTTTGCAATTAAAATCAAGAATTTTTTCGTACTTCTTCTTGTGCGTGTAATCACATTGAAGGATCACATCAGGTATGCTCTAAATTTGAATTTTATTTTTAAGTGGTAAGGGATAGATTGATGACAACCCAAATTCCCAAGATACTTAAACCAAGTTCAACTAGAAAAGGGGCTTAAATTCAGAACTCGGGTTTGCTGTGCAAGCCTAAGGCTTACAATTCAGAAAACAAATCAAAACTCAACTGGATTTTAAGAAATAATGGGACCAAAAATTAAGCTAAAATCAAAAATCTGGTTCTGATAAGAGCTGATGACATTCATGATAATCTATCACAACTATGACTGCTTATCAGAAATGTCGTCAAAGGATACTAAGAATGAAGTGAGTTCTATTTAGAGCTGATGACATTTGTGATACACTATCACATTTGTGATGGCTTATCAGAAATGTTGTCAGAAGTTGATAAAGTTTCACAGGTTCTATCAAAGGCTGATGACAATTTTGATAAGCTATCACAGTCGTGAAGGATTATCAAGAAATGTCATCACACCTGGAACCTGAAGCATGAATGAGCCTTATCAAAGGATGTGAAGCTTAAATGATTAATGTGTTTGTGTTTAGGCTCTTGAGGATTGACTAATGGTTTTTCTATTGCTACAGAAACCCTATAATGGCACCCAAAGAAAAGAGCCCCATGCGTACAAAGAAGGAACAACAGAAAAGTGTACGCCGGAGACTCATCGATGCGGAGTCTAATTATGAAGAGAAATAACCTATTCTCAAGAAGCGAAAGAAGAAGCAAAGCCCTAACCAGCCTTCACCACCCCCACCAAGTGAGGTGGAGGATAGTGAGGACATTAAAATAACAACTATTTTTGTGCAGGAGGCATCTGATATTCTGAACATGAGCACTGTGAGTCTGAACATGCTGAATCTGAAGAGGAAGAATATAAAGGGTCTGAGGAGCTTGAGCCTAAGGGAACATCATATGAATCCCCCTCCACTAAATAACAAGATGAAGAGGAGTCTCTAATTTGGGGAAAACTTATCAAATGTAAGAACCCTAAAGTTTGAGACAATACTAGCTGGTAAATTCCCAAGGTAGAGGGCATCTTCACTGCTGGGCTCAAAAGGCTGATTCAGGAAGAAAAAACGATTATCACCAAAGTTCTACATAGGTATCCTGAAGTGGAACAGAAGTTCCAAGAGTACGGCTTGGGACGGACTACAAAAGAGGGAAGCTCATTTTTTCCTACACTAGTCTGAGAGTTTTACGCGAACTACCAGGCTCAGTTGGAAAATATGTGTAGGTCAGGAGAAAGAGTTGTAGACCAGCCCCTATTGGAGAGATTTTATGTAAGGGGTGTAAGGGTTGATATCACAATCAAAACCATCAACAGGTTCTTGCATGGCCCCAACTTTACTCCTCAAGCCACTTCACTATCAGTCTATGCTCAGATTAAGAATCGGGTAAATCAACATCCGTGGTTGGCCAACATCATAGCCAAAGGGGAACCAGCATGGGTGACCAACCTAAATGTAAGAATCTATAAGTCATCTTTGACTCAAGAGGCAAAGTTTTGGTGGGGTTTAGTGCGTATCTGGCTAATGCCCACTGCTGGAGACAATATTTCGGGTGACGATCGAGCTATCCTAGTAGCAAGTATGGTGCAAAACCTCTCCCTTAATTTTAAGGTAATCATTACTGATGAGATGAAAATTAGAATGTCAAGAACCAACACTTCTTATCCTTTCCCTTGTCTTATCACAGAATTATACCGAGCTACTAATGTGCCAGAGATTGCAGGGGTCCTACCCTAAAGACCTACAATCCCATACAATATGATTAAAATCAGCCAGGACTGAGACTTGATAGAGGTGTAGAGGTAGCAGTAGACCCTCCAGTTATAGATGCCAGTTCAACACCTAAAATGGAAGTACAAGATTCTGAGACTGCGCAGCTAACTTTTTTAGCATAAATAGGTTCAGTGCGTGAGAATGAACCTAATCCCTCAGCTTTTACAGCATCAGCAGGATTTGTATTTCATTCGATCGATATCAGAAAAGTGTCCAAATAAGCCAAATGGTGTGAGGCACAGCTACATGTTTTTCCTAAATAGTTTGCCGCTACAATAGACAAGAGAATCAAGGCTTCCCTTGAGCCTTTTGTGACTTTTCCTAGACGGGAAAAAGAAATGTCAGGCTCTGATCTTGCAAAATTTGGAGTGGCCTTGAACAAGGTAAAGGCAAATGTTGGGGTGTTACAGCACCAATTTATGGTGCTGATAGATCTGGCTATGCATGAATCTGAGGAAGAAATTCCAATACTTGACCTCACTGGAGATTCACTAAAGAAAAAGAAGAAGAAGGGGGAGCAAAAGGGCAAACATAAGAGAGAAGATCCTGACAGCGAGGAAGAAAGAAGATTGAAAAAGAAGGTGAAAAAGAAGTCCAAAAAAGAGGAGTTGAAGAAAGAAATAATGGAGTTCCTAGCTAACAATGAGAGACGGGAGGAGGCTTTGAAAGCCAGGGCTGCAGGTGCCTCATCTA
Organism: Capsicum annuum; assembly: GCF_002878395.1. Classification (NCBI taxonomy): domain Eukaryota; kingdom Viridiplantae; phylum Streptophyta; class Magnoliopsida; order Solanales; family Solanaceae; genus Capsicum; species Capsicum annuum. The sequence continues at coordinate 1,060,983 of NW_025835334.1, forward strand.
GCAGACCCGCTACCACTGTAAGGCCAGAAGCTCCCAATGGAGAGAAAGTAGCAGATGATGCAGCAGCAGTGTTAGAAACCTATGAACCCCAGGATTGATCCATTCCAGGTATACTCTAACCCTTAGTTTAGCCTTATTTTAAATTTTAAGTTGAGGGTGTTGGGTAGGATGTTGTTGTAACAATTTTTGGTAGATAATTAGGAGTAATACAATTACTTGAGGTAGTTAGCTTGTTTTGTGACTTTTGAGCACCTCTCCATTGATCTGAGTTTATAACTGTGTGAATTACATTCATATATGACTACAGTGCATCTTTTTGTGGCATTAGTCTGGCAACTTAACGATTTTTGCTTAACAAATTGCATAAATTAGATAAGTAGTGATATGTGATATACTTGTGTACAATATGTGTGTCAGGTATTACTCAGCTCCTGTTGTGTGCCAAATCTAGAACTTTCCCTGTTAGTCCTGCCTAGGTTGTAGGATAGGGGTTAGGAAAGGATCATAGGCCATTTTTTTATTCAACCCACTTTCAGCATAAATGACCTTCGCAATGTGAATAATATCCCTTTATCTTTGATTTGAGCCTATATGCCTATTTCTTTCTGTGAAACTTCTCACCTTCTTATTTACCTCACAATAAACCTGTTTTGGCCCTGGTCCCTCTTGGACACTGTGCACCTTGACTTAAGAAAATAGCCTAAGTTGAGGGTGGCTATCATAGGGGTGTGTAATGAAAAATGAGCATAAAGAGAGGTAGAATAAGAGAAACAAATAAAAAGTTGGATGCGGTAAAAAAGAAATAAGAAAAGAGAGTTTTGTTAAAGATGATAAAAAGATAATATAATGATTGAAAAGACCGCATCCATCTTGAGCATGTGTGATCAATAAAAGAAGAGGAAGAAAAAAAGTTTGAGAAGTGAAACCCTAAGAGTTTAGTATAGTTTCAAGGAGGCATAGTCACTCTAAAATATCCATGAATATCATACCAGCCCCTAGCCTATATTACAAACCTAAGAAAAGACCTAAAGTGATCCTAACTGACCTACCTGAAGATTTGGGTACTAACTATAAGGGCAAGCCTATGGCATTTGATATGCAGTGTTTGGAACTTTATTCTGAGAGTGAGACTTGTGATTATCCCTATGTTTATGTATGTGAATTCTGATATGAGTGAAAAAGGAATTTCTTTGTTGTAAGGGCACATTAGGTATGTTTCTAAGTCATTGACTTGTTCAGATAGTGTGATCTTGGTATGACATGATTGTTATTGCTTAATTTTTGTTGTATCTTGATGCTTGTGAGTTGCATGGTTGTTCTTCAAAACATCAATAGTGATTTTTAAATTGACTGACCTTGGAGATGGTGAAATTATTCTGAACTAATATGAGTAGTTAGCTTCCAAATTATACTTTGTACTCTCTTAGTTATGTTTTGGTTGCTTGAGGACAAGCAATTTTTTTAAGTTGAGGGTGTTGATGTGTGAGCATATGCTAACACATTTGAGGCTATTAACTCTAAATAATTGCAAGGTCTTGAGAAACTTTAGTTATTTTTGATTAGTTTATGTTTGATTTTGCAGTTTAAGATGATATGATAGAGAACCAACATAAAATGAAGCAAAAAAGTTAAAATTTGAAGAAATCTGAAGACAAGTGTAGCTGACAACATTTGTGATAAGTCTCCAGTCCTATGATAAGCTATCAGGTTGGTCATCATCGGTAGACAATGGATTAGCCTAAAATGGAAGTTGTGATGACATTTTGTGATAAGTCATCAAGGGTCTGATAAGTTATCAAGAATGTCATCCGACTTAGGCAGGACATGAGCAAAAGTGTGACGATAGTTTTGATAAGTTGTCACAGTCCTGATAAGCCATTAGAAGTTGTTGTCAACCTAAGACAGGACTAGTCCAAATTTGAAGAACACCTGATGACATTCTTGATAAGTCATTAGGATCCTGATAGGGTATCACCAATAGTTATCGTCTATTTTGAGAAAAAAATGCAACCTTGATTTTGTTTCCTTATTTAGGGTAAACTATTTAAAGCTTTGTTTTAGGGTTTTCTAGACATGATTATTATTATTAATATTCCACACAAGGTTGACAACTTGAGTTTTGGATAGCATATTTTGATATTTTCTCTCTTTACTTCTTGACTTTAACAACACAACTATTTTTGAGAGATTATTATCAGTATTTTGAGATTTTTCATTTATGTTCTAATCTGTGATTCACTAGTTATCATTAATCTCTGTAAGTTTATCTTTCAAATCATAAATTCAATTATGTGTTTCATTCGTTACATCATGAGTGGCTAAACTCCATTAACCTGAGTTATGGGATCTAGGGTTAGGTCTTGATGAGGTGCTAAGTATTCAAGATTCAAAAAGTGGTAGGATTTCTTGATAATTCTGAAGTTTTAATTAACGTCTGTTGGTTGCGAATAGTAGACACACCTGCTTTGATTTGCTTGAGAAAGATATCAAATATAGTATGAAGTGAATTATCAATAGGGACTCAGAAATACTTCATTTAATAATCAGCGTTGTAACAAGGTTGGTTAACCTGAGGTAAAATCTGGGCAGTAAATAGAAATCTCCTAAGTCCGAGAGGATTAGGGAATTAAATGCTTAAGTAGGCCGACAGACATTTAAGCATAACATTGATAAATATAGCTTGTTATCCTACCCACCCTGAGAATCTTGAACCACTTCTAGTATCTATCATATACCAGAATCCCTAGTGAACATAATTCTAGTTATTTCATAAAATCTTGATTTACAAACACTGAAAGTAACATGACAAACATCAACTTGTTAAATTAAACCCCCCATTTCAGGAAACATTAAACTATCAGTGGATTAAATTGTAAGCAACTTGAGTTCATACCATATTCCCTGTGGGATTCGACCCCAACCTAGTTGGGTTTTATATTGACAATGATCGCTTACACCCATTCAAGAGTGTAATTTGAGCGTTATCACATATTAATAAACACTTAATTCCATGTCAATGAGGTATAGGTAAGATTGTACACGAATAAGATGTTTAGGAGTTAAAAATAACATTTGGGTCTTATTTGACTTAAAGGAGTACTCTAGAGACTAGTTAGTGAATATAAACATGAAAACTTGATAATAAGCATGTGGTGAGGTATTTTAACACATTGGGGAGTGGGATCAAGGTCATTAGCTAGATGTGAGATCATGTGCTACTATTAGTTATTATTTACTATAGGAATGCTTTAGAAGCTTACGTTGTACCAAGAGTGCTAGATTTTATGCCAAAGAATATGACATAGAGTAGCCTTACATGCCTGGTTGTAACTCCAAAACTAACCCAACTTAACTTCCCGCCTTTAAGATTTCTTATCTACAGTAAAATATATGGTAAACTAATATTAGCAACCAACCAACATATTTGGGCTACTTAACTTCACCAAAACTGTAGCCGGGAAGTAATCCCTTAATTTATCAATCAAGGGTGTTATTTTAAACCTTTACTCCTCTAATACATCCATATACCATACAAATTCTTATAAGATTCCCCGAAACAACTTTGGCTTTATTACACCCTTCAAATGATACACAAAATAGAATGGGCAATAAATATATACAACAATTAGCTCGGTGGTGTACCACCCCACCCTTATATATTTCAATAAAAACTAATCACATATTTCCCCAACATCAACCTGCCAGCCCCCAACATACACACATAAAATAGTCCACAAAACAGCCCTAAATTTACCTTTATCGTAATAACCAAATATTGAACTCATCATCCATTGAGTTCTCAATAACAACACATCTATAATTGTTTCCCAAATTCATATATAAGGAGGATAAAATGGAGCAGTCACCTTACTTTAATCTTCTGCAGTTTATCCTTTTAACTTGAACTCTTCAAAAACTTGAACTTTCCTTCACACTTTAAACCAAAGAAAAAAAAAGTCTCTTAATAACAAAGAAAAGGTGACCAAGTAGCTTGTTCTATATTCTTCCATGTATTAATAATTAAGAACTTATAGCATGTTTTCCTAATCTTCTATGAGATAACCAAGCTAAACCTTAAGTGTTTTAACTTACCTTTGCTTGCAAAGATGAGGGTTTCTTTAAGAACCCTTGAAGAAATTTTATGGCTGTTGTTCTTATCCTTGTTAGAAAAGGGAGAAAGCTAAAATTAAAAGGGTGAATATTGTATTTAAAATGAATAAAATGACCAGCTATATTGGTCTTATATTTAGCCCTCTATAACCTCTCTTATTGACCCTATTTTCAGCCATAAATTAGTCCAAGTAGGTGATGCACCTACTTAAGGATTTAAGCAGCTCAAAATTTCAAAGTAGGTGATGCACCTACTTGCTTAACTTCTTATTTGGGCATAATTAACTTCCGCTTTTGGCAGATTTAAGTGTTGGGACATTTCTTCATTTCTTTTTCTTTTACTTGAGTTAGGACCAAATAAGTATCTTAACATAGGACCAAATCTTATCTTTAACCTTGGGTCCATTAACTTGGTCCATATAACTCAAATAGGTGACTCACCAACTAGCTTAATTAAGTCAAGCAAGAACCTCAATAAAATACTCTATTTTTAGTTCTTAACCCCTTTAATCTAACTTAAACTTGTATATACTTGGTCACTTTAAACTTTAGATTCAAGCACCATCTTATGATCCCAAGTTTAAATAGTTGTATCAATGTTAACTTGGTCATGTTATGTTAAAACATACAGGCTATACAAAGTTCCATATGAATAGAACCAGAACATGCAAAATATGGGGTGTTACATCTTCTATCCTATGATTATAATTATGCATGATCATCTGATGATTTAATATATGAATTAGAACACTGAGTATTCTAGCACTAACTCCTTCTATGATTTTAAAGTTTTAAATATGTAGTCTAAAGATTTAGGTTGCACTTCAAGTAGACCTTGTTTATATATATATATATATATATATGCATGTATGTATATATGCATATTTAGCTATATGTAGTTATGTGTTACCGTATATCCCTTCTTGTTATTTATTTAGATCATATATTCATTCTTTGGACTTGTATATTTATATATATCTTCCTTCCATTCTTACTTTGTATATTGACCAGTAACATATGGTATAGTGTTGAGATACCTAAGTATGGTTGGAATAAGATAGTGCATTCTTATTGGTTCCTTAGCCTTACTATGTTAGTTTCTTGGACATGAATAGGATAGTTTATCCTTATTATCTCATTGGATGTCTTATGTGGTTGTTGGATATTTGGGTGTAGTTTGCTATTCTTTTTAGAAGTTATGTATATCTACCTTATCTTTGGATCTCATTCGATAGTTGCCTAGTTAGTACCACATGTTTGGTAATTATACTACACTTCTGCAGCCTACAGATCATAGTATGGGTTATCATTATTGATGTGTGCATCATGAGGAGCAGCCATGATTTGGAGACTTAGAGTGAGCTCTTGACATTCAAAGGATTGCCTATCTCTCTCTCTTATGTGCTAGACTAGTTTCTACATTGTATTCAGAGTTGAGTTAAATCAGTGTATTCATTTGTACTTCACTTTGAAATCTTATTATGTAAAAGCTCTTGTACTGATACCACCAGGTTTTTGGACTGTATTATGCATTTGATTTATTATTACCACTTTTTTGTATTTTTTTCTTTACCTAGTTAGGTAGTCCATTTCTAGCCATTTTCGACAATAGGTTGGCTTACCTACTGGTGGGTTATAGTAGGCGCTATCATAACCTGATAAATTAGGTTATGAAAAATTAGTATCAGAGCCTAGCCTTCACTGGTGCATTAGTACAAGAGCTAAGTGTTGTGCAGAGTCCTATGGATCGATGTAGAGACATCCATAATCTATCTTCAAAAGGCTATTAAGACATTCCTAAGAAATTCACTCCTTGACACCTTGTCGTGTGTCTGCATAGCTATGAGCCTCAAGAATATTCTTTGACTCTATTCTTTTCTAAATAGATGAGGCGAGATAGTCCATATATATGGATAGGACTTTAATATGCATTTCGGTACAGTGTTGGACTAGAGAGTCAGAGATGGACATCAAAGGTCTTCATCATCAGCCAAAGAATTTAGGTCCGGCTTAGGCTCCAGTAAATCTCGTAACTACTTCATCCCTTCAAAGTTTAGCATTGGGGATGAGTCATGCTACAGATCCCTCCCAGCAATGGATGACATGTGGTTTATTGAGCATTTCTAAAGCTTGAGTTGGGTCTATTGGTGTTCATTAGGGTTCCTTATCAGTTTGAGTATGAGATTGGGTTTCTCGAGTGTACCAGATACCTTCTAATATTATATTTTTTAGAGAAGGACATGGTGCATGGATTAATAGAGGATTAGCATTGCCACTTCGTTTGGTATTGAAACACCTGATAGTAGTTAGGTCTTTCTTTTCTCAAATTATTGATTATGCAAAGGCCATAGAGACAATATGTATTGAGACTTATGGAGGTGGCAGAAAGAAGCCATGACCTTGGTATATGCTATTGGTATTTTATTCGGGAGTAAGGATTATTCTGGTAGAGTTTAACTTTACTTGTAGTCTATCAGCCCTACACAGGTAGTATTTTAAACTATGAGTGATTCTTAGATTAGCCATTGTAATTATAGTGGGCAGAGTTCTCGCTTGGACCTTGTTGATTTTTTTGTATGGGTCTTTAAAACATAGCGATCGTCCTAGACTAGAGGGTGTCCCAATGAGGTATTTTTTGTCTTTTAGCTCATTCAGATTATCCTTGTGACATTGTAGCACCTTCAGTTAGAGATAGTTTGCTTGGAACTTTAATTGATAATTCAGTTAGTCGGTTCAAGTTGGGACCCATTCAGAGTTACTCTTCCTTAGATACGTCAGACATGTGGTTGTGGATTTCACCATGATAGGTGTATCTTTATTTCCCACATTTACCTTTTTTATTATGTGTATTAGGGACTTTGTACCCGTTCATGATTATATGCCTTGATGAGTTCATATTGATTACTGTGTGCCTTTTTATTGAATTCATAATTATATGACTACTTTCGTGGTTTATTTCTTTTAGTAGTGGGTAGGGTAGATCTATTTTGATATTTTCTCTCTTTCGATGTAGAATTTGGGTTCTAGTCTTATTTATCTTAGCACTTTAGTCTTATTGTGGACCCTTGAGTGGTACATGATATTGATGTTCATTTTTGTACCGCCTATTCATTATATTTATGTTGTTATTGATATCATTGCTTGAGGTTATTGATATTATTTTATATTATTACTTGATGTAATTGATCTTTGCTAGGTAGCTATATAGACTAGTGTTATCTACCTAGAATTCTATTTTTTGCAATTCTTATTTGGTGGTGTGAGCAGTTATAGCCTGATTATTTGCTTTCTTTCCTGTAGTTAGGCTAGGTTGATTATTTTCCCTCTTGGTTAGCTATGTTAGATTAGTTTAAGAATGTATAGATATCGAAAGTAAGTTGACCTTTTATAGTTCTGTATGGTTCTAGAGTTGGCAATTTAGTTATATTGTCCGTTCTTGAGTTGAGACTCTTAGAATTTCCTCCTGTGTACGAAGGTTGTCACCTTGGCTATCACTTTTTATATATCCCATCTTTGAGCTTGACCATTTTTTAGTCCTTTCTTTACTTGTGGTTACTTCATTGCCCAATAGCAGTTGGATTTTGATATTGAGATGACCTGGATTTATCTCTTAGATTTGTTTAGTTTTTCTCTTAATGATGGTTTGCCCTTGTATTTGGTATGGTCTTGGACATTTCATTCTTGCTGTGATTTGATTCTTGTCTAAAGTAGAGTTAGAGAGTTGGAGGTAGGTGGTCTTTTTTATGATCACTTCTTGAGTTACTTGGTTTATTTTTTAAGCTGTGGCATTGATGTTGATTTTTTTTAGATAATATACTAGTGGAAATAGTACTAAAGAGTTGGGTTCAATATGGTTTTATTCTTTGTTAATGGCACATCCTGAGCGGATCATTGTGTGATGAGTAGTTATGCCTTGAACTTCTATGTTTCAGTCTTGGTTGCCATTCAGACTAGTTGTAGCATTGGCATAGATTTTATTCGATGTTTATCTCCATTTGTTTGCTCAGATTGTACCTTATGAGCTTATTCTCATATTTGTAATATGGACTTTCAGCGGATTAGCTTTAGTTCTTTGAGCTCTCTGTGATAAGATTGTGCAGATAATACTCTAATGATTTTTCTCCTAGTTTAGAGTAGATAGCAAGTTTGGATTGGTATGACTCATGTTTTTGGTAGGTCTTGGCTTGAATGATCCTTTATTGGTTTGTGTATATATTGAGATGGTATTAGTGTGTTGTAGTTTTGATTTGTGTGCATTAACCTTTTTCAATTTATTTGGAGGCTAGTTGGTGTTTGAAGTTGAGCTTTTACTATTTGGTTATGAAGTGAGAGAACTGGTTGAAAAAGGAATACCTATGGCAAAATCCCTTAGAAATGTTCTTTCTTTCAGGAGGTTATCTGGGAAGTAATCCTCAAAGCATGTAGGACCAGTACCTCATCCTTTCGAGCTTTTGAGATCCTTTTATCCATTGACTTTCGAGGACAAAGGTCCTTTTGGTAGTGGATATTGTAATGACCCTTCTGATTATTTTTCATCTTTTCACTTATTTTCACTGTTAGAGCTTTCCCATAGCTTCCCCTTGCTGGGGCTGATAGTTCGATTACCGTACAGTTAATTTGCTATTTAGAGCCAATTTCCTATTTTAAAGTCTTTGCTAGTTCAAATGCCCACCAGGCAAAAGCTTTAGTAAAATGATCTCATATGCAAATTGTAACTGAGCTAGCAGCTCTGAAATATCAATTTTAGGCTGGTTAGACCCTTGGTTCAGGTCCCGATGCACCGGAGCTCATTTTGACCTATTGGTCAAAAAGTTGAAAAAATTAGAAATATGGGTGTGGGACCCAAATTTGACTGAAATGACCTCATATGTAAAATCCAACATTGCCATTGTATTTAAAATGTCAAATTTAGTATAGTTACGTAGTTCAATTGCATATATCGGATTCTAAATAAAGCTAGAGGCATCGGTGATAACTTGGAAATTTTCTAAGTTTTAGTCGTCAGCTGTGCTGACAGTAAGTGTTGTGATCCCACAAGGGAAAATGGAGATCAACATACCTGCTCCTATAGCCAAGTATTGCAATTACACACCTAAGTGCGTGATTGCCATACCTGATTACCTGGTATGGGTATAAAATGACTACTTAGGCCGCATTTTGGATATTTTTCACTCATCCTTGAAAGCCAAGGACCCTAAAAGAGTGTGCTAATTTAAAATTGAGTCTTAGGGGTAACTTGGGAGTTTGATTAACATTTATTATCGTAAATATTTTCGAATTTAAGGTAAGATTCAATCCCTTTCTTGGTGAAATTCTTGGTTTTTAACCTAAAACCCCAATTAGATTAAGGGCTTGATTTAGCCCCAAATTAACTTTGTTTTCACCCATTTCTTGAGGGTTATGATTCCTAGATCATGTATGAATATTGGGGTGACCTTGGAAGCGTGATTTCTATAAGTATGACCCTCTTGGGGTTTCTGATGTTGCTTTTGGACCTGAAGCACAATGGCGTGATATGAATATCATTATTCTCTTATAGATGAGTAAATTACAATTTTAATAGTGTGATGGCAATTTGGGCTCGTGAAATGAAGCTGGGCATTTGGTGAATGATTTAAGAATTTGCAGTTTGGCTTCAAGGTATGCTTCTATCTACTCTTCTTCATAAGATGATGCTGTTATATATTACATATGAATGTGAATATTAAGACTGATTATTGGTAGAATGACCTAGTCTTTCTTGATGTTTGGGGATTAGATGAAGGTTTGTGACTCATAAGGTGAAATATTTCTTACCCTCTGAATACTATTGCCTACTCCCTAGATTGAACTAATTCATAGAATAGACATGATATGATTCTAGGTTTGGGATATGGTTTAAGCATTGAAAGCATGGTTAGTATACTTAACCTTATTTGGGCTATTAAAGGGTCTTGGAACCTTAATTTTGGTAGAGTTGACTTAAATGCCTATGTTTCTAGGTGGAATTCCTATCATAGGATTGGTTATGACTTACTTGACATCTAGAAGTTAAACTAGATACCTTAGCCTAGTTAGGGGGTCAAAACTGGAAACTCATATTTGCTAATGTGAGGTTGGTCTTAGTGACCGTGTGCATGATGTCACACTATATTTTGGGGGATGTACTAGTCATCCTAGGTTTTTGTTCCCTGGTCATGCGGTTTTATGCACTGGGACCCTTTCAGTGGGGGGGAGCTGAACCCATATAGCCCGTGGGTGGTTTAGGACGGCAAAGCTACATAACCCAGGTAAAGGTTTTAATGGTATTTTAAATTGGGTCCCCTTTTATCGGCATATATATATATATGTGTGTGTGTGTATATGGATGGTTTTACTTGGTTTTATAGATAGCATTATTTTATCCTTGTCCTGAGATCATGCAAGCGTTCACCTACAAACCCATCTACTGGTGGTTGTATACCCACGCTATGCAGGAATCGTACATTCTACTTCTCTTACATAGTGATTGACTCAGGGATTTGCATTTGGATTGAAGTGTTGATCTTCCATCCTTCTTGAAGGCTCCATTTTATGTTATGGAAATTTTTAGTCACCTTAATTTTATTTTGGATATTGGTTTTGGCCATGGTTGGGGGTATGTCCCAACCTGATTTTATTACTCTTTTGATTAAAGACTTTCTAGTACTGCTACAGGTTGGAATAAGTGGGATCAGTATAGGTGTCAGCCTTAGCATTGGTATTGGTATTGAGGTTGGCATTATCGGACATAGTTTCTCACTATTCCATCATATGTTATTTTGGTATTAATTATATTATGTTTCAAAATCTTCTTCGTTATGACCAGGTTTATATCCTTTGGTATGGTTTGTTACAGTCGGGTGGTTAATGTGGTATGGTTGGAATTAGTTAGGTCGGTCACAGTTATGATCCTATCCCAGAGTCTTCTGGTATGGTTGGAATTAGTTGGGTCGTTCACAGTTGTGATCCTATCCTAGAGTCTTCATGTGAGCTATTATACTATATTGTAATATGCTCAAACTTCAGCCAACTCAAGGCAGGCGACTGGTGGTTGGGTTGGGTAATGGGGGTGGTTTCTGGTCCCGGTCGAACTTAGGATACACATTATGACAAGTCCCCTGGGCCGGTTGTGTCAATTGATGTTATATATAGAGAGAGAGAGAGAGATGTGTGTTTGTATGTTGATGATATTGATGATGATTGATGATATTGAGGGTATTGATTATATATTTAAGACAGGCTCAATTTTGAGTCTTGATGATATTCATAACCGATTCATTTCTGATTCTTGATGATATTTCTGATTGATTCAATTCCGAGGCTTGATGATATTTATGACTAGTTAAATTCTGAGTCGATGAAATTTATGACCAGTTCAATTTGGAGTCTTGATGATACATATTCCCGGTTTACTTTTGAAGGATGATTATGATGATGATGGTTATGATGTGATGGTTATGAGGATCAGTTTGTGATATTAATTATATACCTTGCATTCATTCTTACATGTGCATTGCATATCACCAATATGCGCCTATATCTATCAGCCTATATGGGGGGTTGCATAGGTATGGGTAATGACTATGCCTTATGATGTATTGTATGTTGATTGAACCATTTGTGCCTGGGGCAGCGGGGGTGCATGATAGGCTCGACTAGGTATTTGGTTGTTCAGACTAGCTAGTTACTCATGTTGTTATTAATATTGTTAATATCATTGTTATGGCTAGTTTATGACAGATTGGTCATTGATTTGGTATCGAGACTTGAGATTTGATTCTGGCCTCTACTATCTTACGATTCTATTATTATGCATGATCATCTGATGATTTGATATACAGATTAGAACCCTGAGTATCCTAGCACTCGCTCCTTCTATGATTATGATGTCTTAAATAGCTAGTCTGAAGATTTAGGTTGTACTTCAAGTAGACCTTGTTAATATATATGTATATATGCACAATTATCTATATGTAGCTATGGTGTTACCGTATATCCCTTCTTGTCATTTATTTAGATCGTATATTTATTCCTTGGACTTGAATATATATATATATATATATATTTCTTCTGCTCTTACTTTTTAAATTGGCCAGTGATGTACGATATAGTGTTGAGATTCCTAAGTATGGATCGAATAAGATAATGCATTCTTATTATTTACTTAGCCTTACTATATTAGTCTCTTGGATATGTATAAGATAGTTTATCCTTATTATCTCATTGGTTGTCTTATGTGGTTATTGGACATTCGGGTATGGTCTGCCATTACGTTTATATGTTATGTATATTTTCTTTATCTTTGGTGATCAGTTGTTAGTTGCCTACTGAGTACCATGTGTTTGGTACTCATACTACACTTCTACAGCCAATAGATCATAGTATGGTTTATTGTCATTGATGTGTGCATCGTGTAGAGAAGCCATGGTTCAGAGACTTAGAGTAAGCTCCTGATATTCGGAGTATTACCTATCTCTCTCTTGTGTACTAGACTAGGCTTTATTGTATTTGGAGATGATTTGTATCAGTGTATTCATTTGTTCTTCACTTTGAAATCTTGTTATGTAGAAGCTATTGTATTGATACCACTAGGGTTTGGTACTTAATTATGCATTTGATCTGTTATTACCTCCTTTCCGCATTCTTTCCTTCATCTAATTGGGTAGTTGTTACTAGCCATTTCGAACTAAAGGTTGGCTTTCCTACTAGTGCTTATAGTAGGCACCATCATGACCTGAGAAAATGGTCGTGACATCCACCGCCATCAAACCATACCCCTATCAGAATCATATGGCTATTTCGAGATATTTTGGTTTCAGTTTCACCTCTGAGGAATTTCTAAAATCACACCATTGGTAACTTTCCTCTTCTTTTGAAATATGGCTGACAACACAACTAAATCTTTGGAAATTATGTCCATGTAGCTCTTAGTTATCGGTGTAAGGGAGCCCACAGTCATGATTAATATGATTACTAGCCCTTTTTCCATAACTCGTTTTATTTCTCACTCATTCCAATCGAAGGGTCATCTGAAATAAAAGACTACCTTTTTCTACCGATCGAATTAAACTGCAAGCATTTTGATTCCTTGAATCATGGGGATATATAGGTTGGACATTTTCTTGAAAACTCGACTACTTTCCACACTCCAACCCTCTTATTCCCTAGCTTTTTTTATCTTATTAAAATTCGAAGTCGAGATAGCTTGTGATTTTTTTAAAAATCATGCTCCTAAATCAAGCGCTAGAAACTATAAGTGTCCTGAATTCTAATGTAACCTGAGATAGGTAGGAAACCCAATATCGAGGTTTGTCCATACTCTTTGAAATTCATCCAAAAACCATCTGCTTTGGAAATGAATCTGTGGTCGAACAAAATTAGGATTGTTAAACTCCCTTTGCCTAGGGTTGCTTGCAGTCCCCTTATCCAAAGGGAGGGAGTAGTTGTTTATGCCTAATTTTGGCCCTCCATGAGTAGATTTACTACTGAGTTTCCTTTATTTTTAAATTAAATTGAAGAACTTATTTTTCCAAAATAAAGATTTACTAAAATAATATTTTGGGGTTAACTGGTCATATTAAGTAGCAATTATACATTTCTGTATACGTATATACGAGATCATATAATTCTTTGTTACATAAATAATTCTTTCATTGAAAATTAAATTTGTCACGACCCGTTTATGAGTCATGATGGCACCTACTAAATCCTTCCAGTAGGTAAGCCAATCTATAACCCAAAGCTAACGCTATGGGTTAATTTGGTAGGAAATGCCCAATATAGGCGAATTTCAAGAACACAATTTATAGATAAGCAAAGGGTTCTATATAAATAAAACAGCCAATACAGGATACCATCCCACGACCTGGTAGAGCCAGTACAAGAGTGTCTACGAATAATACAACTCAAATATCTAGAATAGTTAACAATATCTATCTCAATAATAAAATACTGAATATAAGAGATAGAGGGAAATGAGCAACTTAAACTCGAAGAGCTTACCTTATCTCCGAAAATATCAAGACACCACAATCAATAATTAGCAGCGATAGCTAGTACTTAAATTTGCACCAAAAAGATATAGAAGTGTAGTATGAGTACCAAAACAATGGGTACTCAGTAGGCATCATCGGCCGACTGAGCTAAATCATGATATAAATATGATGAAATGCTAGATAGCATAACTAAGTCAAGGTATAGACAAACCTAGAGCAGCTCCAACATCGTTGTGCATAGATAAGTAAGCAAATCTGGATAATAACATAACATACAGCATCAAAGCATACGGTCATAAGTACAAATTTGTCTTTTATACACTAATTCGTGTGGAAAGTAAATACTTGTCACATACTCCCATATGCCTGGAGAGTAAACTCAATGATAGAATAAAGAAACCATTCATCGCTTACAAATAACTAACTCGTTATTTAACCATATTTTCATCATTTTACCAATATAGCAACCTTATCATTATTTATACTAGTTCATTGTTAACTATCCATCTCTTATCACTAGTTCAATTCCGGCTAGCCATCTTATATCCACTAGTCATCATTTATCAACTAAGCATAATTTGTCAACTTGTCATTTTACCACTAGAGTCTATTCATGTCATGCCACATTATAATGATTTCCTCATTTTCCAAGTTATCCAAATTGCAACCTTCAATCTCACAATCTAATATTGTTAATCGTAAAAAGTATGCCATCATAGCAAAATATATATATCCAGACTCGAATCGATATATATAATAAATAGCTAAACTTGAACTAATATAATCAATAGTAGGACTTGAACTGATGAATAATCATTATGTAAACTGGTAAATATAATTAATAATCGGACTTGAATTGGTAAATATATCAATTGCTAGACTTGAACTGGTAAATATAATCAATAGTGTCACAATCATCCTCCAGACTTAAACTGGGTGTATAATAAATAGCATAATCATCTTCCGAACTTAAACCGTATATATATAAGTATAATCAATATCATAAATAGCATCATTAATAGCATAAATAATAGAAAAATTGATAGGTGTAAACCCTCATGATCCACACCCAAACTACACCTCTAATTTGAGTATAAAGCGGTCGTAGTCAAGTATAGTAACCCAACTAAGTTAGGGTAGTACCCACAGGGACTACAGGTATCATATCTCTCTTTTTCTGTAATCAACGAGCAAGTGTGAAAAGTAAATAGGAGGTTTTGTAGTATCAAGTAACTGTATGTAATAGAATGTAGAATTTGGTTTGAAATCAATAGGATTCGAATACTAGAATTGTGTTCCCCTGACAACTCGAATTCGTTAGTTTATCGTGCTTAGATAAACTAACCCAGTACCTTGCATGCAGAATCTAATAAGTTATGTTCCATCAACTATCTTGTGGACTCATTGATGGATTTCACCTTTTATCTTTTGAGTCTTAGGATAGCGTATTACTAACCCTTATCCTAGATCCTAGTTAACTATAACCTTGTGGGTCTCAATTTATTAGATGAAAGCTAATCGTCTTAAGAAAGTAATAATAGTAAGTTTATTTCGGCAATTAACTCCAAATTACTGTTGTTATTATCTTTTTCTAGTCCCTACTCCCCTTTTAGAGTGAATAGGAATATCTAGGCAGGATCATAACAATTATAACCGCTAAGACAACTATTAAACTAAAGATAATGCAATATATGCTGGGTACTGGCTCAAATCAGATTTGCACTTCACCTACTTCATTAATCTGTCAGGGTTCCTATAACCCTAGCTAAGGGGTTTAGCCGTTCATGCTTGTGAAGCAATCCATGGATTTATAGTACTTGTGAAACAAGAATTCGAAAGATCATAATATGTTAAAGTGTGTAAAATAATATCAAAGTGTGTAACCCTAACTAAAAAGCATATAAAGGGTATTTATAGTACTTGAGGAAACCCTAAAAATTAAATACCGAACGAAAAAGGAAAAATGAGGTTTGTCGAAACTCACTTGGGCCACATACGGCCCGTATGTACTACATACGGTGCACAAGTGGACCTGGTATTTGCCAAAAAAATTTCTTTAGCTTTTGTACTCTGTGGATCTCTGATTCTCTCACTTACCTTAGCCATATAGGACCGTATGTGCTACATACGGAATGAAAATGGCCTTTGTAAGTATAGGGTCTTCAAATTACTGCATCTAAGCCTCTGCACTTCAAGTTCTAGTACATCCTTTGGTTATATACAGTCGGTAAGTGCCACATATGCCCAAAAATGACAAAGTAACCAAAAACTTCATTTTTCATCTTTGTCTTGAATTTTGTATCCAAAACCTAATTTCCTGCAAAAACATACCCAAAATACATCATATCTAAGAAAATAACCTAAGAATCATGTATATTTTCATAGTTTTCAAAGCGCATCAAGACCCTCAACTTAGAATATTTGCATGTCCTCAACAAATAAGACAAAATAAACACAAAACAATATGCTTAACTAGGAGGATCTAAGATATCTAAGGCAATCAATCAATTATTTTAGGTTCACTCATTATCCTATCCTATATCAAAAGTGAAAACCAACTGTGTGTATGCATGAAGTACAATAGTATAACACAAAGGAATCAAGTTATGGCAATTCATTAACAATAACAACCATGTATATATACAAGTTACAGTTAACCAACAAGTATGTACTAGAAATACGCCCTATGTACCCACATATCAAAGAAGTCCCCCTACTCATATGTGAAATCAAGTATGTCAGTGCAGGATGGTCAAGAGACACTCTCACTCAGAACAAAGTTCTAATCAGTGTATGTTAAATTTAATAAGCTTACCCTTATTTTCTATACCTAAGCTTTCAAACGGTGAAGTCAGGATCACTACTTTTCTCGGCTGTAATGTAGGCTTAGGGCTGGTATGGTACATGTGAATATCAAGGGACTAAGCTGCCATGGAACTACACTAACTTTAGGGTCTCACTTATCAACCAATTTTTCTTTTTATTTTTGCCCTTATTTCTCCCTTTTTATTTTAAAGCACATTCAGGTTGGTGTGGTTTTCTTATTCTTTCTTTTTCAACTTTTTCATATTTTTCTTTTGCTTTTCTTTTTCTTTTTCTTTTCTTACCAAACCCAGGCCTACTTTCTTTTTTTTATTTTTCCCTTCTTCATGCCCACTATACATTATGCAACCCTATGATAGCCACCCTCAACTTAGGAGATTTGCCTCATTTGAGGTGCAAAATATCCAAGGAGGACTAGGTCCAAAATAAATTCATTGTAACACAAATGGGAAGGTGAAGGGTGAAAACAAAAAAATAGGCTATAAGGCTCAAAATAGGGATCAAGGGATATAACTTCACACTAGACGGTTACTTAGGCTAAATGTGGACTAAAATCAAAAACAACCTATAATACTTTCCTAATAAACTATCCTACAACCTAGGCTAGACCAATTGGGAAAGTTTTGGATTTAACACGCAAAGAGAACTAGGTAGTATCTCACACGCTCATGGCATAGGACTATATCACAAAGATACTACCTATCTGGTTTATGCAATTGTTAGTAATGACTATCATATCCCTAATTCTAATGTCATAACAAGATTTACAAAGGTCATACATATATATATCACACAGAGTTTAGAAATAAAAAAATTTAGAGGGGTATAATTTTTCTCAAAGATCAAAACCAAAAAATGTCAGCTACCCTAAATACTCAAATATCACCCAGTTAAACAACAAAACACATTACAATAAGAAACAAAAATACATCACACAACAAATTTAAACCTAGAGATATCAGTTCTGCAACCATACCAAGGCCGACAGGAAAAAAAGAACGACACCAAAAACCTATGGTAGCTATGGTTTTCCCTACACCTAACTAAAAGACTCTGTGTTATCCCCAATGCATAAAAATAAAGTAAAACCAACAGAAGTGAGAACATACCTAGGACACACTAAGCGTCTATGTTATTATCTTAGAGAATATCCATTGGTGAAGGCAGTGGTGGTAGCGGTGCACTACTGGAGAATGTATCCGCTGTAATCTCAGCATGTCTCTACCTATCAATAAAATTAGTCTTTCTCTACTCATGTCTAGCCCTTTTCAAGGCCTACTCAAATGGTAAATTTAGATCCTGAATCTCTCCATCATAGCCTCTCTTGGTCCCACTTATGAGCCTCTTCATCATTCTCCATAAAAAAACCAAAGTATTTTAGACCATGCAGAGGTGAGATTTGAATAACTAGGGGTATGACCGGAGGGATGGATATCATATGGCTCTATGTAAGAGCGCATACCTCTACTCTCGAAATGTTTATATCATCTCTAGTGCCTCTAAGATTTGGTGCCTCAATCATTGTGAACATATCTACCACATGTCTAGCAAAAGCATCAATACGTGCATGTAGATCAGCACATAGCTAGGACATAGCAGCTCTGTGTGTAGACTCCCATCTAGCCTCTATCATCTCTAGTCTATTCTAGACCCTTGCCAGATCTGCTCATATAAATTTGCCATCTCTATCTCTATATTCTCCATTCGTCTGGTGATGGTACTTTGACTGTCCACTAAGCTTTGTAAAAATGTATGAGAAACCAACACCATACCTAATGCAGTAGCTGAAGTGGATGGACGAGTTGTCCCTGAATATACACCAATCAGCTTTGAGATAGAATTTGAGGACGATGTGGATTTCATTAGGGTCTTTTCACCCTGTGTAATCACCTCGGGAGCCTTTCTCTAGTCCCCTGCCTAAACTTTTAAACAATCTCCCATGTCCTCTCTCTATATATCACTAGGCTCTATGGAAACTGAAGGTCCCTTTTTCTGGGCCTGAGTGTTGTGTAAGATCATGAGGTCTCTTGGTAAGGATCAGATATGCTAGATCCTTCATCATCTCTGTCAGTGACGTTCCTGTCACCTATACTCTCTTATAAACTCTCGATATCTTTTATACATCGACATTACCAAATAGTCTTTGAATAAGACAAGGGGATGGTAAAGTCATCATTTCCCCAAAGGTTCTCGTATAAATCTCATTCCAAATGATAGCTGTGAAGTTAGTGTTATACTCAGCCATCATGCTAGTAATCAGATCGGCTCCCTTCAAAGTCATTACATTATCTGAAGCATTCATAAATAGTTTATATCTGACGAGCAACCACAAAAACTTAGTATTAAAAGTCAGTGTTTCCTTCTTTATCATGCCCTACCCCTCAATCTACAGGGCCTCATCACCTAAAGGTGAAATATAACTGGTGATATCATGTCTATGTTCAGTGTCCCTCATAATATATCTATTATGTACAACTCTAAATATGTAGTCATACTCTATTGTGGATGCTGAGGCAATATAGTCTAGCCCAAAGAGAACTCGACGGGTGGTCTCAGCTGATATGTCAACCATAACCCCTCTTACTAGTGTCTACTCAAGCTGGGGCAGCTCAACATGCCTCATAATGGCCCTCCTGGCATAGTCAAAGCTATAGTGTCATGGTAAGATACATAGAATTCCTGCAACAAAGATGGGTTGTAAGAGCCGAGTGGTCTAGTTATCCACTCTCACTGATAACAATCAAAAGTTTCCCATAACTATGGTGTTTGCTCAACCCAATAGCTCAATCCTGCGCTCCTTATAAATGACCCTCTTAGGTTGTTTGGTCACTGTAATATGATTGTATCCATCAAATATCATCCCAGTCCCTCCACACACCATCTCGGGTTTACCTTCTCAGGAGGTATCTCTGGGACATGTGTAGGGGCAAAACTTTGTCCCTGTTGTATTGTTGCCTCTGAATCTAGAACTAGCACCTAGTGGGAGGATTTCTTTATACCTTGCTCAAATTGTGGTACACTTGACGGTTGCTCATGAGTTGCAGGATCAGACTCATCCTGGGAACCTTCCTCAGAATTGGGGTTTTTAGCATCAATCTGTGTAACTGGATCCAACTCTACCTCATCCTCAGCATCATCATCATCACCTGGCGGAGAAGAGTGTGACGGTAATCTCTGGGGTGACTTCATTCTCGATCAGGATAGAGCTACCTGGGCATCCTAGATAGCCTTAATAGCCTTATTCTAAGACCCAGGATAGGTAAGGGCTAGCCTTCTACCCCACTGTGAGTCATATGGCAGTTTTACTCCCATAGTGCAAAAAATAACAATATCAACTACCTCATGTATGTGGCCTTTAGTCACTCAGAGTGTCGCCCCAGTCGTAGCTATTCTAAGATATATAATAGGGTAATCCTCCACCTAGCCACTAGGATCGAGGGACTCACCCCATCAACTATATGCAATATCCTTTTTCATTACAGTTTTGGGAGCCATGTGTACTTGAAAAAACAAGAGTTAGTTTCTAACAAAGAGTGAGGGATTGCAAACTTAAAATTTGACAAGTTTGAATTATCCTTCAATTTTCATATCCCTATACTTAAATTCATTCCCAACGAGTCCAATGGGCATGCATAAATCAAGAATTATATTTATCACTACCAACATTATGCCAAACTCTTAGTATTCCTCTACTTCTTCAAGTACAATTTTTGGTTAGGGCATAATTTTATGGTTTAATCCAAGAACCACGCCTTATATTAATATTTTAGTATAGTTCAAGGCTCCTAACTAACAACTTTGTTGGTGACAACTTATATTGCATAAAATAAACACACCAACTACTTGTATTCAATTTTAGCATATAGTACTACGAGTAGGAGCCATGAACAATACCTTTTAGATGCAAAATCAAAAATGTACTACAAAGAAGTGAAGTAAACTTGAATTTGGTATGTGTACAACACTTTTGGAAAAGTTGGAACCACCAACAAGTGCCAATTTAACCTTTTTCTAAGTGTGGGACAAGTTTACACTTTGACTGGGAAATTGAGATTTTAAGAGAAAGTATGAATTTTTCAAGATTTGGTGAGCTAAAAATGAGTCAAACATAGCTTAAATAGCAAGAGTGCCAATTTTAGGATTATTTAAGAATGAATGACCCAAAATTTTAAACAAAATATGGTCCCATAAACTGGCCACTTACGTCTGCCACATAAAGTAATATATGGTACATGAGGACCGTTGTGCTAACCGTGTGTGGGCCAAAATTTTCAGCCCATTTTCCTGCTTTTTGGACCTTTTATTTTGACACTTACCGAGCTACTTACAAGTTCATAACTTTTATTTATGGCTCTGTAAGCAGGATTATGTGTCAAAGTCCAGAATTTCCCCTTAACATCCTCAAAATTTCATCTTTTTAGTTAATGCTTAACTTTACCTTGCTCGAGTGGGACTTGTGACCTTGTCGATTGGTCACACAGTCCCCTTACCTGGAAGATTATAAATATAGCAACCTAACTATAATCTAGGTCAGTCCAAAAGCTATATATTGACAAAAACAAAACAAACAAAGAGAACACTAAAATAGTAGGTTGCCTCTCACCGAGTGCTTGACTTAACATCGTGGCACGACATTGCTATGTTGGTTACTCAGACTTCACCAACAATCCCATGGGTTTCCTCCTATATAGTGCTTGATTTAACAGTATGGTACGATGTTGGTATTTTGACTACTCAAAATTCATTAAGATACCCAAAAGAGAACCCTTATGGATCATCAACACAATCGATGACCGACTCCATTCTTATATCGGTGGACTGCTTCATTGTTCTATGGAAATTGAATGTGACTTCTCACTTGTTGACTTTGAACTTGAGTTCTCCCTTTTCCATGTCAACTATTTCTCTGCCCATGCCATAAACGGTCTTTCTAAAATTCTGGGCATCTTGAAATAAACCTCATAATCTAGAATCACCAAGTCAAATGGAAATATGAGGTGATCTACTCTTACCATCACATCATAGTAAATGCCAATGGTCTTTTTGACAGTGTAATTAGCCATCAATAGCCACATAATAGTTGGCTTAGGAGGGCTTGAAACAAATTGTCATAATGCGGCCAATAGTATTAGATTTATGTTGGCCCCTAAGTCACAAAGAGATCTAGAAAATCTAGAGATCCCAAATGTACATGGAATCGTGAACACACCAAGATCACCCTTTTTTTGAGCCAAAGATCTAAAAGTAACTGCACTACAATGGTGCAGTCTACCAACGTCCTCAAAACTTATAGCCCACTTCTTATTTAGTTACAGTCTACCCACATCCTCAATACTTGCCTTCTGCTTCTTAGTCATTAATTCTTTAATAAAGATGGCATACCCAGGAATCTCTTTCAACGCCTCAAAGAGAAGGATGTTCAAGCTCAAGTCTTTAAGCATTTTAGTGAACTTTTTGAACTTCTTTTCCTCTTGCTTCTATTTTATTCTTTGAGGTAAAGATGGGGGTGGTATTAGCATCTAATTGATTACTGGATCACTTACATCACCCATTCTTTTATCTTTGTCAACTTTACCATCACCACTTGTTTCCTTTTCTGACTCTATAATTGGTGTCTAATCAACAACTGCTTCATCATTCCTTGGCACTACTGTAGCAGGTAATAAAGGATCTATAGTAGTTATACCACTCCGTGTGGTAATATAAAGAACATGACCATTATTTTTTAAATTTTAAACAGTGTTGCTCAGAAGGGTACCTAGTTGCCTCTGGTTTAGTATTGCCAACATCTGCCCGAATTGGTGCTCCATCTGCTTGATAGAAATTGCATGAGATTTGACCTTCTAGGTCAACCCTAAAATATCTACCTTAATCTCCTTAAGGTTGTTCTCCTAATTTTCTTGACCCTTGACTAGCTTGGTCAGTATTGCCTCCATTCTTGATTCTATATACCGACTGCTGGTGGAATATACTTGTCTCGCTTCTCTCAATAGTTATCCTTTTTGATTCATTCACTATCTTACTCCCTACTGTGGTCTCTGTATCTAGCACCATAATAGTTCTAACCTCAGTTTTCTTGCCCTTAGGCTCGAAAACCCGCCAACTAGCCATCAAGATACTTGGCTTCCTGCTCCAAGTCAGACTTACAAACTCTAAAAGCCGAACCATGTTCTCCTACTGTGTTTACCTTTTTAGAATTCATCGTTTCAAACTACTTAGTAAGCAATCCAATCTCAATTTTGAGCTGTGCTACATCCTGTGCTACTGTATCATTAACCAATTTATGATCACTGGATGCCCCAATGGCATAAGTTCCAGCACCTCTTTCAGCATCCTGAGTATACCATCATTAGTTTATGATAGAGATCTGGTCTAGAATATTAGAACCTACCTCTCAGTGTTGTCTCATAAATACACCTCCGATGATAGTATCTTTCATTGCTCTAGAACTAATCGTCAAGGCTCTATAGAATATTTCCAGCAAGTTCATCCCTGGAATTCAATGACCAGGCACCATACTCTGCTTTTTCTTGAATTGAAGCCAAGCTTCATACATTGACTCAGATGGCAGCTTCCTAAAGTTATAACTGTCATCATTAAACTGAAATATTCTGACCGACAAAAAGAATCGATCCTAGAACTGGCTGTGTAACTCAATCCAAGTGGTTATTGATCCTCGAGGAAGTTCCCCTAACCATAGTGAAGCTTCTCTAGATAACGAGAAGGGGAATAGTGTCAACCTCAACGCCTCAGGATCTAACCCTAAAATAGTATAGGAAGTGTAGATCCCTATGAAATTGACAAGGTGTAGATTTGTATTATCTGTTGTTAAGCCTGCGAATAAACCTCTCAAGTGTAGAAACTTGATCATAGCACTAGTTATATCAAACTTCACATTCAGAGGTAGGGCAGATGGAATAATGTCCCCTGTTTTCTACAAGATAAACAAAGCCTATATCTTCCTCATCCTTATAGGACGGTAAATACTGATAGGATGGATATATCTAAGATTTTCCCTATCCATTTCTATCTCTACCGAGGTCTGGTTAGCGATCTCCATCTTGAATTTGCCTAGATAGCCCCACCTACTGAGCTAACTGTCATACTTCTTGTCTCTCCTTAGGTTTACAGCATCTACCAACAACTATTCTATAGGTCATCAGGTAGAGGAGGAGGTTCATTATGGGGGGCCCTCAAACCACTGCTAGAACACCATCACTGAATTCTTCAGTCATCCTGTGTGGTGTGTGTAAGATTTTCTCAGGCATTGGATAAATCAGGAGTAAGGGATTGCCGTGACACCTGGTGTTGGGCATACAGCGGTGTATACCTAACTAAGAAAAAAATGGAAACCCACAAATTTCAGCAACTTTAATCTACTCAACACCATAGTCCTCGATAATGGCGCCAAGCTTTTGATCCATACCCAAACTAGACCTCCAATTTAAGGATAAAGTAGTCGTAGTCAAGTATAGTAACCCAACTAGGTTGGGGTAATACCCACAGGGACTATAGGTATTGTATCTCTCTTTTGATGGAATCAACGGGCAAGTACAAAACGTAAATGGTGATTTTAGTAGTTTTAAGTAACAGTAAGTAACAGAATGTAAAATTTGGTTGAAATCAATAATAGACGAACACTAGGATTGTGTTTCCCTTGGCATATTGAATTTGTAAGTTTATCATGCTCATCTGAACCAACCCAGTACGTTTCATTCAGAATCTGATAAGTTATGTACCATCAACTGTCTTGTGGACTCATTGATGGATTTCACCTTTTACTTTTTAAATCTCAGGATGTCACATTACTAACCCTTATCTTGGATCCCAGTTAACAATCACCTTGTGGGTCTCAAGTTATTAGATGAAAGAAAATAGTCTCAAGAAGATAATACTAGTAAGCTTATTCCAGCATTTAACTCAATATTACGTTTGTTATAATCTTTTCTGAGTCCCTACTCCCCTTTAGGAGTGAATAGGATTATCTAAGAGGGATCCTAGGATTTGAAACGCTAAAACAACTATTAAACTAAAGATAATACAATACATGCATGGGTACTGGATCATGTCAGCTTTGTACTTCACCTGCTACATCAATCTCCCAGGGTTCCCACAACCCTAGCTAAAGGTTTAGCCACTCATGCTTGTGAAACAACCCATTGATTTCATGATTGAAAGCATCAAAGTAATATCACAATAATCAATTATCTAAACCCAAAGTCGGAAACTAAATTATAACCAAAATCTCTAATAAAATAACTCCAAAGATCAAAATATGTTAAAGTGCGTAAAATAATATCAAATTGTGTAACCCCAACTAAAAAACAAATAAATTATATTTATAGTTCATAAGGAAACCCTAAAAATAAAATCTTGAACAAAAAAAGAAAAAATGGAGTCGGTGACCGCTTACTTGGGCCACATAGGGCCTGTATGTACTACATACGGTCTGCAGTGGACCCAGATATGTGCCAAAAAATTTCCTTCAGCCTTTACACTCTTTGGATTTTGGATTTTGTCACTTACCTTTGCCACATACAGACCGTGTGTGCTACATACAAACCACAAGTGGCCTTTATAAGTGACAGGGTCTTCAAATTTCTACATCTAAGCCTCTGGACTTTAAGTTCTGTTACATGCTTTGCTAACATACGACCGGTAAGTGCCACATATGCCCAAAAATAACCAAGTAAGTAGCCAAAATCCTATTTTTCATATTTTTCTTGAATTTAGCATCCAAAACCTAATTTTCTGCAAAACATACCTAAAACACATCCTATCTAACAAAAAAACCTAAGAATCATACATATTTTCATAGTTTTAAGCGTCAAAAGTCCTATAAATTCATAGCACATCACCTCACATTAACCAACATAACCATCAAGTGTCAAGATTTCTCAATATTGCCTCAATAAATATTTCCAAGAGTCTAATAAGCGTAAAGGCTTATAAAAACTAACATGTACCATAGCTTAAAGTGGCTTAAGAGTCCACTCCTAATCCTCAAGTTCCATATTAGGCAAATTCTACCTGAACTAGGCTTAAAGCATCCACTTTTAGATGTTAAACAAGAAACGATTAGACTTAAGGTAGAGGTCCTTTCCAAAAATATTAACTAAGTCCAAATGAAACCTTTATTAGTGTAAGCAACTAAGGCCAATCCTACCCTAAGTATGAGTAACTAGACCATTTTTACTTAATCATGAGTCATCTAAGGCATTCTCATGATAAATATGAGAAATGGAGCCCAATTCACCTAAAGCATAAGGAAACAAGCTACGTGTTTATCTCTATAGTTTCAAAATGGCCTAAATAGTTCATCTAACCCAAGTCTTGTATTTCATCAATCCAACACCTAAAACCTATCCCAGTTCTAACAAAATATCATAAGAATACTATGAGATAGCTCAGTCTAACAAGTGATAAACCTAACCTACCTCGACGGTGAAGAAAGCTCAATGAATCGCTAAACCACCATTTTTCCCTTCCGAGAAGCCTCCTCAAGATGCCAACCTATCAAAAACATATTATACTCATTAATACAAAAATAATGATATTCATATCAAACCATTGTGCTTTAGGTCTAAAAATCACATCAAAACCCTTATATGGGTCTGACTTATGGAAATCGCATTTCGAAAACCAACTCAACATTCTTAAATGCTCAAGAAATCATTACTCTCAAAAATGGGTAAAAATCAAGCTAAATAGGGGATAAAATCAAGCCCTAAAGATTTTGGGTTTCTGAGAAAGAAATCAAGAATTTCACTTAAAAAGGGGTGAATTCTTACCTCAATTCGGAAGATAATTGCAAAAATAAATGTTAATCTAACTTCCCAATCACCAACAAGATTCAATCCACTCTATCTCCTATTTAAGGTTCATGCACTATAGAAAGGGGTGAGAAATGGCTAAAATCGCAGACTAAAGGCTCATTTCATACCCAGTCCAGGTACTCAAGAGTAGCTATTACGACCCCAAGACTTGTGATCGTGGTACCCCTTGTCTGTTATACTATTCGTGATTGCGACATACCCTATGCAATTGTGGCATATTCTCTGCACAACAAATTGCGATCACAGTCCAAAGTATCACTATCAGAGTACACCAAATTTTCCAAGTCCAAAATGGGCTCGATCGGGTCCTTGGGATTCATTCAGAATCTCATATAATCAAACAAACTATGTAACCATACTAAATTCAATGTTCTGGACATGATAGAGCACTTAAATTTTCCATCCAAGGTCAGTTCAACCAAATACGGGTCCATACCCTTATTTTATATTCTTAACATTTTGACCCATGGGTCAAAATGAGCCAGGAAGCCTCAAGACCCAAACCAAAGGTCTACCTAGCCTAAAATCAACAATTCAGAGCTGCTGGCATTGTCAAAATTTACATTCGAGATCATTATATTAAATTTTTTTCCTGGTGGCCATTTGGAACCAACGAAGACTTCAAAACTAGAAAATAGCTATAAAAAAATAAATGAACTGCCTGATAACTGAACTGTTAGTTCCAGCAAGTCATAAATAACTTATGGCCGCTATAAAAAGCTCTAACGGCAAAAATAAGGAAAAATATGGAAAATGACCTAAAGGGTCATTACAATATCCATTACTAAAGGACTTTTCATCCCCAAAAGTTAAGGACTAGGATTTACCTGAAGTCTCAAACAGGTGATGATACTGGGTCTGCATCTCACTCTTGATCTCCCAAGTGGCCTCCTCTACTGGGTGATGCCTCTAGTAAACCTTAGCCACAGGAATCTCCCTAGTTTGCAACCGCTTAACATCACCAGCCAAAATGATCACTAGCTCCTCTATGAAGGTCAAACACTCATCTAATTGGAGTGGGTCCCATATAAGCACATGAGAAGGATCAGGAATTATCACCTTAACATAGAGACATGGAAAACTAGATAAATAGTGGAAAATCTAGAGATAAAGCTAACTCATAAGCCACCTACCAACTGCACAAAGAATCTTTAAAGGTCCAATATATCTAGGACTGAGCTTGCTCTTCCTCTC
The DNA here is from genome assembly GCF_002878395.1 of Capsicum annuum. Lineage (NCBI taxonomy): Eukaryota > Viridiplantae > Streptophyta > Magnoliopsida > Solanales > Solanaceae > Capsicum > Capsicum annuum. Next base: position 1,088,941 of record NW_025835334.1, read on the forward strand.
GAACCTCATCATACTCTTCATGGGCGATACACAGAGGAATATACGATCACCAACTCTAAATCTCAAGGCGCAAAGCCTATGGTTTACGTAGGCCTTCTGCCTACTCTAAGCAGCTCTCAACCTATCCTGAATCACCCTGACTCTATCTAATGACCCCTAAAGAAAATCAGTACCACGGGGCCTAACCTCAAAAGTCTCAAACTATCCAACTCGAGATCGACATCTCCTACTACACAAATCCTCAAAAGGAATCATCTCAAAACTCATATGATAGTTTCTATTACATGCAAACTCTACCAAGGCTAAGTGCTCCTCCCAATGGCCTTCAAAATCCATGACACAGGCTCGGAGCATATATTTAAGAACCTGGATAGTCGGCTTGGACTGACCATTGGTCTACGGATGGAAGGTTGTACTCAGATCCCATTGGGTAACTCCTCCTATAATGCTCTCCAAAATCTAAAAGTGAAATAGAACCATGGTCCAAAATAATAGAAATGGGCACACCATGCAAATGGACTATCTCCTGAACATAGATATGGGCTAACCTCGCAGCACTAAAAGACATCTAAATAGGAATGAAGTATGTTAACTTGGTCAAACAATCTATAATGACCCAAATACCATCAAAACCATAAGAAGTACGAGGCAAACAACTAATGCAGTCCATGGTAATACGCTAAAATTTCCACTCAAGAATGGGTAGTCTCTGAATTAATCCACCAGGTCGCTAATGCTCAATTTTTACCTACTGACAACATAGGAAACGAGCTATAAAGTCTACCACATCTCTCTTCATATCACTTCACCAATAATATTGTCTCAAATCTCTATACATCTTGGTCATGCCGGATGAATGGAATATCTAGAGTTGTGAGCCTCATGCATAATCAACTGAATCAAGTCATCAATCATCAAAACATAAATACAACCATTAAATCTCAAAACACCCTCAGAATCTACAATGTTCCTCTCAGACTCACCACTCAACACCTTATTACAAAGAAAACAGAGCTTATTATCCTTAAACTGACGATCTCGAATCTGCGCAAACAATAAAGACCTCACCTCAACACTAGGTAAAATCCTTCTAGGGTCTGAAATATCAAGGCGAACCATAGAGTTTTCTAAGGACTAAATGTCCCATGCCAATGGCCTCTGAGAAACTGAAACACAAGCCAAGCTACCCATACTCATTGCCTTCTGACACGAGGTATCTGCCACCACATTTGCCTTACCCAGATGTTACAAGATCAGAATTTCATAATCCTTAAGCAAATCTATCCATCTATTCTATCTAGCATTAAGCGCCCTCTGGCTAAAGATGCTAAATATTGCGATGATCAATATAATCTCACAATGTACACCATACAGATAATGTCTCCTAATCTTAAGCATGAAAACTACTGCCACTAACTCTAAATCATGAGTGGGGTAGTTGTGCTCGTGTACCTTAAATTGTACAGAAGCATAAGCAATGAGATGACCCTGTTGCATCAACACACAACCCAAACTAACACCGAAAGTATAACAAAATATTATGAATCCCTCACCCTCAATAGAAAGAGCTAAAATAAAAGTTGAAGTGAAAAAATCCTTAAGCTTTCCAAAGCTTAACTCATATTCCTTGAACCATCGGAAAGGGGCCTTTTTCTGAGTTAATCTGGTCATAGGGGTTGCAATAGTAGCAAAACCCTTAATGAAGCATCTATAATGATCGGCCAAACTAATGAAGCTATGAACCTCAATTGGAGATGTAGGTCTAGCCTAATCACAAATATCCTTAATCTTGATTGGGTCTACTATAATAACATCCTTAGATACCATATATCCAAGAAATGTCACTGACTCAAGCCAAAACTCACACTTAGAGAATTTAGGAAAAAGCAAATGATCTCTCAAAGTCTGGAGCACAATCCTCAAATATTGTGTGTGTTTCTCTTTACTCCTCAAATACACAAGGATGTCATCGATGAATACAATCACAATAGAATATTGTTGCACCCTAAAGATGATCAAACAAATCATCAATATGAGGCATAGGATAATGGTTATTCATCGTTACCTTATTAAGCTGTCTATAATCAATACACATACGCATAGATCCATATTTTTTCTTCCCAAACAATATAGGAGCTCCTTAAGAAGACACACTCGATCTAATAAAACCCATACCAAGAAGATCTTAAAGTTAAGAATTCAGCTTCATAAGCTCTGTAGGAGCCATACAGTGAGGTGCCAAAGAAATAGGTCGGGTGCTAGGCTCGACATTAATAGCAAACTCAATATCACGAACAGGGGGAATACCAGGTAGGTAGGTAGGAAACACATACTAAAACCCACAAACAATAGGAACAGAGTCAAGTAATGGACTCTCCACACTAGTTTCACAAATATAAGCGAGATAAGACTCGCAACCCCTTGAAATAAGCCTCCTAGCATGAACATAAGAAATAATCCCTGTCGGCTCATGGATAACCACTCCCTGCCACATGATTGGGGGTACGCCTGCATGGCTAAGGTAACGGTCTTGGAAAAATAATCCATGACTTCATAGTAGTGGGATAACTAGTCTATACCCAGAATCACATCAAAATCCTACATATCCAGAATAATAAGATCAACATGAGTATCAACATCCCTAACAGTCACAACACATGATCTAAAAACTCAATCCACTATAAAGAATCACCTACAGAAGTAGATATACGCAATGGCACATATAATAAATCCTAAGATAACTCTATCAATGGATCATAATAAGTAGATATATAAGAATAAGTGGATCCCAGATCAAATAAAGTAAGAGTTGACTGGTGGCACACTAAAATTATCCCTATAACAATAGCATCAAAAGTTTAAGCATCGGTCTTGCATGTACTATATCTAACTGACCACACTCGCTACTTGAACAGGCACTTGACCAACCTCCTGTCCTATCTACCTGATAACCTTTTTGAGAACCCTAGAAACAACCCCTACGACCCTGAGAACCACCTCTAGCTAAGGGATAAACTACTTTAATAGAGGGGACACTTTGAGCTGAAGCAACAATTACCCCACGAAGAGGGCACTCTCGAGAATAGTGACTTAAACCCCTACAGCTATAACATGAACCTGAGGCATGACTAGAACCAATAACTTTAGTGTACCCAGAGTAACCACCACTACTAGAATAACAAGAAGATGACCTAATATAAGAAATACAATGGATACACAAAATCACACCCCAAAATAGTCCACTAATATTAAGGATATGAGGACCTTTGGGAGACCACTCTTGAATTCACTACAATAACAAGACGAACGAGAAAAAATGGTATGATTCAACGCCCCAACAGCCACACAAACTAAGTTAACAACACAAGGTAATGAACAAAATAACAAAAAAAATAATGTCGTGGCCAACAACACGACAAAGTTGAGAGTAGATAACAAAAACAAACACAACAAGAATTACAAGAAATAAAAGGATAGTTAGTGAGACAAAGATTATTACAAGATTAAGAACCAAGTATATGTCACACATAACCCCTAATGAATGTATTTATTGATACAGCATTCTTACGGTGACCACCAAAGTAATCAACTTACCTCAAGATCCACCATTTCCAAGCAAAGGTCAATTCTAGTTTTTCTAAGCCCTAATCTATAATGGCTATTCCAAGCCCTAACTAAGACTACAATAAGGTGGTCTACTCTCAAAAGAAAGGATTTTAAATATTTCATACATTCATTATTAATAAACTAATGAGAAAAGACTAAAAAAACTATATATAGTATATTACAAAAAAAAGACAAAATGACTCCAATGCCCTTAATGGGGTGGGGCGACCATGGACTGTCATTTAGACAAGTATAAATAACCAAAATGCCCTCAAGGCTAAGTGAACACAATGCCCTTAATAAAGGAAACCAAAACCACAAACCACCAAGTGTGGCCCAATATCGAGAGTCCTCAAGTCTTCAAGGCTCTAAGCAATCTTCATCACTCGAGTTTGTTTAATGGTATGCTCAAGACGACCCCTCCAAGTATGGTCCTATGCCCTCCATGTGACCAAAGCTTTATTCTTCACGTAGTGACTTTGAATGATGTCATCAAAATCTAAGGTGGTCATTTGACTTGTATCATCCTCCCCTTCTTGAAAAGGATTCGACCTCGAATCTATAACTTGCAAAACTAGAGAAAAGACAAACAAGCACAACATCAGCATGGCATAAGGGTTAGGGTTAGCACAATAATAAACATCATCACGCCAAGGTGGCACATACTTAAAGTATAACCAAGGATCCTTTGAATGAAATATTAAAAACTCGATGGAAGATGTACAAAGGATTTGGTTATGGATTCACTAAGAGTGACACTTTGCTTAGGAAGTAGACCAAGCAACAAGTTGGGTGCACCAACATCACCATTTCTACATTTGGTACCTGGGTCAAATGGGAAGAGTGGCCATAGACATGGGTCTAGAAAACACTCCCCTTTCCCGTGGTCTCCACCCAAACTAAATGATATACTCTATACAATAGCATACATACCATCCAAAGAAAATAGAGAGTAGAAAAATTTATCACTCAAGTCGACTTCTACTAAGGTGTCCTCATGTGTGCTCACCACTCACTTCCCAATTATCACCATGATAAATCTCAATAATATAGTCACACAAAGTATAAGGAGAAGTAGTTTCCAAGACCACACATTTCTTATCCTTAAGAGCTCATCTTCCAAGAAGATATTTCTATCTTTAGGAGAAATGTTGTCACGCCATAGTGGGTTAGCATATAGGCTATAGCTTTTAAGGCAAGCTATACCACCATTTTCACCACTAGGTCTATTAGGAGTGTTTATATTATCTTCAACCAAGATATTATTCCTAAAGAGAGCATGATCTATTTCTTGACCAGATTCAAACCAAACACATTCATCACTCTCTAAAAGATCAATATCAGGTTTCAAAGATATTTTAAGTACAAGATTATCCCAAGAATGGCTCTCGGGTTCACTCCAATTTTATTGACCAATATTTTCAAATACTTCACTTACTTGAGTTCTAGTAAGCATATCACACATAACCTCAAGTGGAGAAAAAGTTTCACACATAAGTTGATCAACACTAATTACACAAGACGATGTACTTTCATTTAATATATAGGCTTCAACACTAGGTGGACATAAATTGCTCTTATAAGAAAAGTCAATTCTGTCATCAATAGGATCAACTAGTGTATCCACACTCACAACATGTACATCATCAACAAGAGGCAAAGAATCATTAAACACATAAGTAAGTAAGCTACAACTCATACTCAATGGGCTACTAGCCACACAATTATCATTCACACTCACCAAAGTGTAAGACTTATCTATTTCACCTTAACGTTCTTGAGTAGACTCTCCTTTGCCGTGTTATAAAGGTCCTCCATAAGCTTAGGCAAAAAATTAGTATTTCTCTCCTTCACTTTCTATATCAGTACCTACACAAATGTTCTTAGAAATAGAAGGACAAATAATGTTAGCTCGGTTTAGTGGCAATCTCCTCACTTCGCTCCACACAACCTCACTTTTTTCCACTCTCGAATTAAAACCTTGCACTCCCTTACTCCTTTTAATATTTTGTCTCTCATCATCATTCAAATTAAAGTAGGTGAGCACTTTTCATTGTAGCCCAGGAAGAATGTACGTAATGAGGCAATTTACTCATCGATCTCTTATAATATTAGGCCAATTTTACACATTTGGAACTTTATTTTGTGCAAACCAATTGGTACCAAGCTCACATAACCATAGGTTAAGGTGAAAACATCATACCATACCTATTCATGGTAATCAAATTGGAAGGGTACAACCCTCACCCTCTCGGTAACCTTAAACTCATCCAAGAAGTATGGAACAAGTAAAGGCTCTCGAAACAACCGCAAGTAGTCAACCATGGATGGAAGGATGTAGTTTCTATAGTACCTATCATTTAACAAAATGACGCAGCACGGTATCCCACAAAGGGTCAACCGGAATGTATTTTCATTCATTCTTTTAGTATAAATGTTTCTATTTATCCTTTGTGGTTCAATGTTCTAACTCAAGTATTTACTAGTAGTAGACTTATTCATTGATCTTAGCTCAAATATGTCTTGTTTTGTCTAGCTTACTGTGTAACTATCTAATGTTGCCTTTATTAATCTAGTTAGGATATCTGAACTCAAATACTTTGAATAGTTATATCCTGGAGTAGGTTCAGTTCAAAGATAATAATGATTGTGTTGTAGGATGTGTGATTATTCCTTTTCTATTCCTTTTCTTAAGTTCCTAAGGTTCCTTATGAATATTTCTTTTAGGAATGGAATGGTTTAGTTTGTTTCAAATTTAATATTTAATCTTTTAGATTAGTAGGTGTGTCTTCTTTGTGCATGAGTCTTCTTGTTATGTGTTGCCCAATTTCTCAAGTAAAGTTATTAATTTTTGTCAAAATGGTATGAATTAGTTAGTTGGGATTAAGAGCTCATGGCATTGTTATAAATCATTCGTGTCCAAAGTCCAGTTCCTTTCTCTGTTTTATGTTAAGTGCCAATTTTAAATATGAATATTTGAACTCGTGTCGTTATAAGTATAAATTTTTTAATAGTTCTAAGAGTCATTACAACACAATTGATAACTGATTATTATTGTACATACTCTTGACATATTTAAAATCTAAAATTTCTCACAACTTTCTTCTAGTTTCTTTAAAAAAATATCCTGTCGTTAAGGAAATATGCAATTTCTCTACTTCACTTTATTTCTACAAAATGGGTCCTATTTCTTCTTAACTTTGTCATTCCTTGGCTAAGACTTGCACTTATTTATTTAAAAGGTGATGTGATTTTTTACCTAAGCGGTTAGTTGTATCCTCTAGACGAAAGCATGATAAGCTTTGAGATGTATTTAATCTTTGATACATATTTGATCACCATGAAGAATGGATATTTGACTACATTTAAATAATCTTGGGTTTAGAGAAATTCTTATGGTTGTTGTATGGTTATTTTATATAACTAGTTACTCTAGATCTTCTTTAAGGTTAACTTGACTAAGAAATACCATGTCAGTCAATCTAATTTAACAAGTGTTGAGGTTAACTTCATTTAAATTTTTCTATTTTGGAGAGTTTTCCTTTGAGTAGTTTACTGGTAGTTGTTTTAAGTTGGATTTGGTCTTATAATATTTGGTTTAAATTTAAATCTGGTCAGTATCAAGCATAGCATAGTGTTCTTGCTCATTTCCTTTTCTTTATTTTACATGAACTCTCTTGAACGAGTTCAATTAAACTCCCCTAGCTTTACATCCATCGAACCAAGTCCAATCTTTTCTGAGTCAAACCCCATGCCAAGGTCCCAAAATTGACTAGTATACAAGAGGAAGCAATGATATATTGGGTATACAATGGGTATACGATACAAACAAGCCAATCTACATGATATACATGGGATATACAGGCTATGGAAGATAATATGTAGGTTGTTATATGATGGTATACAGTTGTATACGCAAATAATGTAGACAAACAGAGGCTGGTATACAAGTATTATACAAAATAGCAAGTGGGCCAATAGCCCATATTTAAGTCCAAACCTTGACAGATTTTGGATAGTTCTGAAAAGGGCTCAAATTTCAACTTTTTTTCATTTATTTCCTTATAATTTATATTTGATTATTTTTTATTAGTTAATTTAATTTACCAGATGAATCCTCAGTTTATTTATCTAATTCTATTATAACATCAAGTTATTTACTCGGATGATTACCAAATGAATGTTTTGGCAAGCTTAAGTTTTAAGACCAACTTGAGAATTATTCACGTTCTTTCATAGTTAGTCTTTAGATTGATATCAATATTAAAGAAGTTGGGTTAACAATTTAACTCAAAGTCTTTATTCGGATAAAATTGTTAAAAGTTAGAATTATACTAAAACTTTGAAATTTAGTTTATTTCATTATTTTAAAATAAAATGAATGAACAAGTTTTAATAAATTGTATTCTTTTTAAAGAAGATTTCTCAAGTAACTTAAGAGATTTTTCAAGTTTACCCAAATAAGTTTATTCCACGGGGAACCACACTTTATGAATTTTCGAAGGTGCCTAACACCTTCTTTCCAATTTACTTGATCCTTTACCTAGACATTGATTATTTTTAATATAAGGTTATCTTTAAAAATTTCCTTTCTTTAAATGGTTTTCTAAATTTCTTAAAAATTAAGCAGCGACTTTATTATTCCTAAAATTAATTTTCAAACAAAATCAAGTGAACCTTTTCGCCACGAAGTTATGAAGTTTTTGAACTCTTTTAGAAAACTATCATAACAATTTTAATTTTTTGTTCCTTCGAATTTATATTTGCAGCTATATGGTCATTCTTTTTACAATTTTACAAAGTGAATTAATTTATCAAAAAGTTGGGTTGTAGAATAACAGTATAGCTCCTAGGTTATAATATAATAAAATTTATTTTTATTATTTAATAAATATTTTATTTAGCATAAAATAATAGTTTTCTAAGAAAATAAATTGTTCTTCTTATCATTTAAATTAATCGACACAATACACACATGCAAAGCTCGTACAATAAAAGTAACATCTCAGACCCCTTGTTAATCCTTCAGGGGCAATATCATCCTTTACTTTTTACCTTTACTCCAAGTAATTAAAACCCTTTTAATTATCAGTTGTCTTATATTCTTTTCCTATAGAACATTATATTCCCTGCCAAATAACATCCCTCTATTTTTTATGTAATTACCGTTTAAGTTATTTTCCATATTTATGTTTATCTTCACTGCTTGAGCTTCTCCATAACTTCCCCAAGTCATTTATTACTTTATGAAATTGACGGTTTAGTTATCGGGCAGTTCGTTTAGTTTTTTGAGCTAATTTCTTATTTTAAAGTCTTTCCTAGTTTCAAATGGCCATCGGGCAAAAAAATTAGTGAAATGATCTCGGATGCAAATTTTAACTGTGCCAGCAAATCTGAAATATTAATTTTAATCTAGGTAGACCTCTTATTTGGGTCCAAATGAACCCGAGCTCATTTCGACCTATTGGTTGAAAAGTTAAAACTTGGAAAGAATGGGTATGGGACCCACATTTGAGAGAAATAACTTTGGATGAAAAATCCAACTTAGCCATCACGTCCAGAATGTCAAATTTAGAAAAGGGATTACCTTGGTTCAGGTCCCAAGGCTCCCGAACTTATTTTGGACTATTAAGCAAATTTTATGAAAAGTGATAAAACTATAGTTGTGGGCACCAATGTTTTCCTAAACGATATCCTATGAAGGTTTTGATGATTCCAATGGATTTGAAATGTGTTTTACACTCAAAATTCACTATTGGTTCATGTTATTTGAATTTTGTATGAGTTTCGAGGGTCAAAAATCTTATTTTTCAATTTATTGTTATCTGGTACAACCGCGATCATGGCCAAAATCAATTCGGATACAATTGTAATTCAATTGGCCAATTGATTTTTATTTTGGATAAATTTAAGCACTATTGACTAAAATCATTCATTCTATTGAATACTCTATTCCTATCCTTTTACCTATTAATTGTCCTAATCCAGCCCAACAATAATTAAATCTGCCCCAGCCTATTTTACTAAATCGACCCACTCCAAGACAACACCCTTATGAATCCCTTTTATTCATAACCATAGAACAACAATATCAACAATAATATCAAATAACAACAACAGCAAACAACACCAACGAAAACATTAAATCCCTAATTTATCATTCGGTTTTTATTTTTTATCTCTCCCTCAAAAATTCGTACCATCATCTCATGCTATAATGAAGGATTATAATGGTGAATATTTTAAAAAATATTCAATCATTTATGCTTCTTTTTCAAGAATTTTCTTCAAATTCGAATTTCAAAATTTGTACTAAGAGGGTACGATTCCAGCTCATGCTAGCTAATCCTTATCCCTATTTGAAAACCCTCAAGAAAATCCCAAAAAATCCCTAAAGAATCTTTTTCCCACATCATCAATATGTCAAAAATTTAGGATTGTAGGGTTCTCTATAAACTCCTCACTCTCACTATTTTTTAAAACAATTTTCGATCCCAAAAAAAAAAGAATTTTCTTTACTCGGCGAAGAGTTTGGACTTAGGCTATTAGACTTAGAGTTGTAAGTATTTTGGCTCAATTTTTAATATTCCTTACTTATTGAGGTGAGAAAAGTGGTGAAGTGGTCATCGCCTGTTCGTCGTCCAAGCTCGCTGCCTTGAAAAAGGTAATTCTTCATCCCTTTTTATTCTCTGTATTTTTGTTTCTCTCTTTTTTTGTAGTTCTATTGCTATAGTCATGTTATAGTTTTCTCTTCTTTTATGGTAGCATCATTTAACAGTGGTAGTGAAACCCATGTTCGATTATCGGGGTGCATGTGTTTTTGTAGTTTTTAGGTTGTGTCTCAATATGCTTTTATTAATTGTGAAGTTTGGTGAAATTTTTATTTAGCTTATTTTGATTCATTCCTTTAGCATAAATGTTTCTATTTATCCTTTTTGATTCATTGTTCTAACTTAATATTTGCTAGTCGTAGATTTATTCATTGGTTTTAGCTCAAATATGTCTTGTTTAGTCTAGCTTACTGTTTAACTATCTAAAGTTGCCTTTATGAATCTAGTTAGGATATCTGAAATTAAATACTTGGAATAGTTATGTCCTGGAGTAGGTTTAGTTCAAAGATAATAATGATTGTATTGTAGGATATGGAATTATTCCTTTTCCGTTCACTTTCTTAAGTTCTTAAGGTTCCTTATGAACAGATCTTTTAGGAATGAAGTGGTTTAATTTACTTCAAATTTAATTTTTTATCTTTTAAATTAGTTGGTGTGTCTTCTTTGTGCATGAGTCTTCTTGTTACGTGTTACATAATTTCTCAAGTAAAGTTGCTAAGTTTTGTCAAAATGGTATGAATTAGTTAACAAAGATTAAGAGCTCACTGCATTGCTCTAAGTCATACGTGTCCATAGTCTAGTTCCTTCTCTGTTTTATGTCAAGTGCCAATTCTAAACATGAATATTTGAACTTGTGTCGTTATAAGTATAACTTTTTATAATAGTTCTGAGAGTCGTTACAACACAATTGGTAACTAATTGTTTTTGTACATACTCTTGACATAATTTAAATCAGAAATTTCTCACAACTTTCTTCTAGTTTCTTTAAAAAAAATAACTTATCGTTAAGGAAATATGCAATTTTTCCACTTATATTTATTTCTAGAAAATGGGTTCTATTGCTTCTTAACTTTTTCATTCCTTGTCTAAGACATGCACAATTTGTTTAAAAGGTGATGTTTTTTTTTTGCCTAAGCGGTTAGTTGTAGCCTCTATACGAAAGCATGATAAGCTTTGAGATGTATTTAATCTTTGATACCTATTTGTTCACCATGAAGAATGGATATTTGACTACATTAAAATAATCTTGGGTTTAGAGAAATTCTTATGGTTGTTGTACGGTTATTTTACATAACTAGTTACTCTAGATCTTTTTTGAGGTTAACTTGACTAAGAAATAGCATGTCAGTCAATCCAATTTAACAAGTTTTGAGGTTAACTTCATTTAAATGTTACAATTTTGGAAAGTTTCCTTTTGAGTAGTTAACTAATAGTTGTTTTGAGTTGGATTTGGCCTTATAATATTTGGTTTAAATTTAAATCTGGTCAGTGTCAATCTTAGCATAGTGTTCTTGCTAATTTCCTTTCCTTTCTTTTACATGAACTCTCTTGAACGAGTCCAATTAAACTCCCCAACCTTTGCATCCATCGAACCAAGTCCAATCTTTTCCGAGTCGAACCCCATGCCAAGGTCCCAAAATTAACTAGTATACAAAAGGAAGAGATGATATATAGGGTAGACAATGGGTATACGATACAAACAAGCCAATCTATATGATATACAGGGGAAATGCAGGTTATGGAAGATAATATGTAGGTTGTTATATGCTAGTATACAGTTGTATACGCAAAAAATGCAGACAAACAGAGGTTGGTATATAAGTATTATACACAATAGCAAGTGGGCTAATAGCCCATATTTCAAGTCCAAACATCGACAGATTTCGGATGGGCCTAAAAACGGGCCCAAATCTCAACTTTTTTTCATTTATTTCCTTATAATTTATATTTGATTATTTGTTTGTAAGTTAATTTTATTTATTCAAATGAATCTTTAGTTTATTTATCTAATTCTATTATAGCGTGAAGTTATTTACTGGATGATTACCAAATGAATGTTTTGACAAGCTTAAGCTCTGAGACTAACTTGAGAATTATTCACATTCTTTCATATTAGTATTTAGATTGATATCCATATTAAAGAAGTTGGGTTAACAATTTAACTCAAAGTCTTTATTCGGATAAAATTGTTAAAAGGTAGAATTATATTAAAAAATTGAAATTTAGTTTATTTCATTATTTTAAAATAAAATGAATAAAAAAGTTTTGATAAATTGTATTCATTTTAAAGAAGATTTCTCAAATAACTTGACAGATTTTTCATGATTAGCCAAATAAGTTTATTTCACGGGTACCCACACCTTGTGAATTTTCGAAGGTGTCGAACACCTTCTTTTCAATTTTCCTGAACCCTTTCCCAGACATTGATTATTTTTAATAAAAGGTTTTCTTTAAATATTACCTTTCTTTAAATGGTTTTCTTAATTTCTTAAAAATTAAGCGGCGACTCTATTATTCCTAAAAATAATAATCAAATAAAATCAAGTGAACTTTTTCTCCACGAAGTTATGAAGTTTTTGAACTCTTTTAGAAAACAATCATAACAATTTTAATTTTGTTTTCCTTCGAATATATATTTGCAGCTATATGGCCATTCTTTTTTCAATTTTACAAAGTGAATTAATTTACCAAAAAGTTGGGTTGTAGAATAACAGTATAGCTCCTAGGTTACAATATAATAAAATTTATTTTCATAATTAATAAAAATTTCATTTAGCATAAAATAATAGTTTTTTAAGAAAATAAATTGTTCTTCTTATTGTTTTATATTAATCGACACAATGCACACGTACAAAGCACGTACAATAAATGTAACATCTCTGACCCATTGTTAATCCTTCAAGGGAAATTTCATCCTTTACTTTTTACATGTACTCCAAGTAATTAAAACCCTTTTAATTATCAGTTGCCATATTTTTTTTCCTATAGAACATTATATTCTTAGCCAAATAGCATCTCTCTATTTTTTATGTAATGATCGTTCAGGTCAATTTCTATATTTATGCTTATCTTAACTGTTTGAGCTTCTCCAGAGTTTCCCCAAACCATTTATGACTTTCTGGGACTAACAATTTGGTTATCGGGCAGTACGTTTGATTTTTTTAGCTAATTCCTTGTTTTGAAGTTTTTCTTATTCCAAATGGCCATCAGGCGAAAACTTTAGTGAAACGATCTCGGATGCAAATTCTAATTTGGCTAACAGATCTACAATATCGATTTTAGTCTAGGTAGAACTTTTGTTTGGGTCCCCATGAACCCGAGCTCATTTTGACCTACTGGTCGAAAAGTTAAAAATTGGAAAGAATGGATGTGGGACCCACATTTGAGCAAAATACCTCAGATGTAAAATACAACTTCATCATTATATCCAGATCATCTAATTAGGCTAGGGAGTACTTTGGTTCAAGTCCCAAGGCTTCCGAACTTATTTTGGGCTATTGAACGAATTTTATGAAAAAGTATGAAACTAAAGTTGTGGGCAACACTTTTTTCCTAAACAATCTCCTATGAAAGTTTTGATAATTTCAATGGATTTGAAATATGGTTTACACTCAAAATTCACTAGTGGATCATGTTATTTGGATTCCATATGAGTTCTGAGGGTTAAAAAACTTTTTTTTTCAATTTACTGTTATCTGGTGCAACCACAATTGCGGACAAAATCAATTTGGCTACCATTATAATTCAATTGGCCAATTGATTTTAATTTTGGATAAATTTAAACTCAATTGACCAAAATCATTCATTCTATTGAATAATCTCTATTCCTACCATTTTACCTATTAATTGTCCTAATCCAACCCAATAATAATTAAATCTGTCCCAGCCGATTTTACTAAATCAACTCGCTCTAAGCCAACACCCTTATTACTAATTTTTCTTCACAACTAAAAAACAACAATATCAAACAACAACAACAACAGCAGACAACACTAGCGAAAACATTAAATCCCTAATTTATCATCGTGTTTTTATTTTTTTATCTCTCCCTCACAAGTATGTACCGTCATCTCGTGCAAGGCATGAAGGATTATAATGGTGAATCTTCTAAAATATATCCAATTGTTTATGCCTCTTTTTCAAGAATTTTTTTCAAATTTAAATTTCAAAATTTGTACTAAGAGGGTACGATTCCAGCTCATGCTAGCTAATCCTTATCCCTATTTGAAAACCCTCAAGAAATCCCCAAAAATTCCTTACAAATTTTATACCATATTATCAATATGTCAAAAATTTAGGATTGTAGGGTTCTATATAAACTCCTCACTCTCACTATTTTTTAAAACGATTTTCAATCCAAAAAAAAAATAGCAAGAATTTTTTTTACTCGGCTAGGAGTTTGGACTTCAGCTCTTACCCTTAGAATTGTAATAATTTAGGGTCAAGTTTTAATCTTCCTTGCTTTTTGATGTGATGAAAGTAGTGAAGTTGTCGTCGCCAATTCATCGTCCAAGCTCGCTACCCTAAAATAGGTAATCCCTCATCCCTTTTTGTTCTCTTTATTTTTGTTTCTCTCTTTTTTATGTAGTTCGGTTGATATAGTCATGTTATAGTTTTTCTCTTCTTTTCTTGTAGCGTCATTTAACAGTGGTAGCGAAACCCATGTACGATTGTGGGGGTGGATATGTTGTTGCAGTTTCTAGGTTGTATCTCAATATGCTTTTATTATTTGTGATGTTTGGTGAAATTTTTATTTAGCTTATTTTGATTCATTCTTTTAGCATAAAATTTTCTATTTATCCTTTTTGATTCAATGTTCTAACTCAAGTATTTACTAGTAGTAGATTTATTCATTGATTTTAGCTCAAATATGTCTTGTTTAGTCTAGCTTACTATTTAACTATCCAATGTTGCTTTTATTAGTCTAGTTAGGATATATGAACTCAAAATACTTTGAATAGTTATGTCCTGGAGTAGGTTCAGTTCAAAGATAATAATGATTGTGTTGTAGGATGTATAATTATTCCTTTTCAGTTCACTTTCTTAAGTTCTTAAGGTTCCTTATGAACATTTCTTTTAGGAATGAAATGGTTTAGTTTATTTCAAATTTAATTTTTAATCTTTTAAATCAATTGGTGTGTCTTCTTTGTGCATGAGTCTTCTTGTTATGTGTTACACAATTTCTCAAGTAAAGTTATTAATATCTGTTAAAATGGCATGAATTAGTTAGCTAGGAATAAGAGCTCACGGCATTGTTATAAATCATTCGTGTCCAAAGTCCAGTTCATTTCCCTGTTTTATGTCAAATGCCAATTTTAAACACGAATATTTGAACTCGTGTCGTTATAAGTATAAATTTTTATAATAGTTCTGAGAGTCGTTACAACATAATTGATAACTAATTGTTTTTGTACATACTCTTGACATAATTAAAATCTGAAATTTCTCACAACTTCCTTCTAGTTTCTTTAAAAAACAACTTGTCGTTAAGGAAATATGCAATTTCTCCACTTGCTTTTATTTCTAGAAAATGGGTCCAATTTCTTCTTAACTTCGTCATTCCTTGCCTAATACTTGCACAATTTGCTTAAAAGGTGATAATTCTTGATACTTATTTGTTCACCATGAAGAATGGATATTTGACTACATTAAAATAATCTTGGGTTTAGAGAAATTCTTATAGTTGTTGTATGGTTATTTTATGTAACTAGTTACTCTAGATCTTCTTTAAGGTTAACTTGACTAAGAAATAGCATGTCAGTCAATTTGATTTAACAAGTGTTAAGGTTAACTTCATTTAAATTTTTCTATTTTGGAGAGTTTCCCTTTGAGTTGTTTACTGGTAGTTAGTTTGAGTTGGATTTGGCCTTATAATATTTGGTTTAAATTTAAATCTGATCAGTGTCAATCTTAGCATAGTGTTCTTGCTCATTTCCTTTTCTTTATTTTACATGAACTCTCTTGAACGAGTCCAATTAAACTCCCCAACCTTTGCATCCATCGAACCAAGTCCAATCTTTTTTGAGTCGAACCCCATGCCAAGGTCCCAAAATTGACAAGTATACAAGAGAAAGATATGATATATAGGGTATAAAATGGGTATACGATACAAACAAGCCAATCCACATGATATACATGGGATATACAGTTTATGAAAGAAAATATGTAGGTTGCTATATGCTAGTATACAGTTGTATATGCAAAAAAGGCAGACAAACAGAGGTTGGTATACAAGTATTATACCGAATAGCAAGTGGGCCAATAGCCCATATTTCAAGTCCAAACATCGACTGATTTCGGATGGGCCTAAAAACGGGCCCAAATCTCAACTTTTTTTATTTATTTCCTTATAATTTATATTTGATTATTTATTTGTAAGTTAATTTTATTTATTCAGATGAATCCTTAGTTTATTTATCTAATTCTGTTATAACGTGAAGTTATTTACTCGGATGATTACCAAATGAATGTTTTGACAAGCTTAAACTTTAAGATTAACTTGAGAATTATTCACATTCTTTCATAGTTTGTAGTTAGATTGATATCCATATTAAAGAAGTTGGGTTTATAATTTAACTCAAAATCTTTATTCGGATAAAATTGTTAAAAGTTAGAATTATATTAAAACATTAAAATTTAGTTTATTTTATTATTTTAAAATAAAATGAATGGACAAGTTTTAATAAAATGTATTCATTTTAAAGAAGATTTCTCAAGTAACTTAAGATATTTTTAAAGTTTAGACAAATAAGTTTATTCCACGGGAAACCACTCTTTGTGAATTTTCGAAGGTGTCTAACACCTTCTTTCCAATTTACTTGAACCTTTACCTAGACGTTGATATTTTTTATAAAAGATTTTCTTTAAAAATTACCTTTCTTTAAATGATTTTCTTAATTTCATAAAACTTAAGAGGTGACTCTATTATTCCTAAAAATAATTTTCAAATAAAATCAAGTGAACTTTTTCGCCACAAAGTTGTGAAGTTTTTGAACTCTTTTAGAAAACGATCATGACAATTTTAATTTTGTGTTCATTCGAATCTATATTTGCAGCTCTATGATCATTCTTTTTTCAATTTTAAAAAGTGAATTAATTTTTCAAAAAGCTGGGTTGTAGAATAACAATATAGCTCCTAGGTTACAATATAATAACATTTATTTTTCTTATTTAATAAATATTGTATTTAGCATAAAATAATAGTTTTTTGATAAATTAAATTGTTCTTTTTATCGTTTTATATTAATCGACACAATGCACACGTGCAAAGTACGTACAATAACTGTAACATCTCAGACCCATTGTTAATCCTTCAAGGGAAATTTCATCCTTTACTTTTTACCTTTATTCCAAGTAATTAAAACCCTTTTTATTAGCAGTTGCCATACATTCTTTTCTTCTAGAACATTATATTCCCAGCCAAATAACATCCCTCTATTTTCTATGTAATGTCCATTCAGGACATTTTCTATATTTATGATTATCTTCACTGTTTGAGCTTCTACATAGCTTGCCCAAATCATTTATGACTTTGTGGAACTGTCGATTCGGTTACCAGGCAGTTCGTTTGGGTTTTTGAGCTAATTCCTTGGTTAAAGTCTTTCCTGATTCCAAATGGTCATCAGGCAAAAACTTTTGTGTAACGATCTCGGATGCAAATTCCGACTGGGCCAGTAGATCCAAAATATTAATTTTCATCTAGGTAGTTCTTTTGTTCGGGTTCCCATAAACCCGAGCTCATTTCGACCTACTGGTCAGAAAGTCAAATATTAAAAAGAATAGATGTGGGGCCCATATTTGAGTGAAATAACCTCATATGGAAAATCC
Organism: Capsicum annuum; assembly: GCF_002878395.1. Lineage (NCBI taxonomy): Eukaryota > Viridiplantae > Streptophyta > Magnoliopsida > Solanales > Solanaceae > Capsicum > Capsicum annuum. Next base: position 1,106,985 of record NW_025835334.1, read on the forward strand.
AACTTCTCCATCACGTCCAAAATGTCGAATTATGCAAGGAAGTACCTTGGTTCTAGTCCCAAGGCTCCTGAAATTATTTTGGGCTATTGAGCAGATTTTATAAAAAATGATGAAACTATAGTTATGGGCACCAGTTTTTCTCTAAACGATCTTCTATGAAAGTTTTGATGATTCCAATGTATTTGAAATATGGTTTAAACTTTAAATACACTATTGGATAATGTTATTTGGATTTTATATGAGTTTCGAGCGTCAAAAATCTTATTTTTTAGTTTGCTGTTATCTGGTGCAACCCTGATCACATCAAAAAGTGTGCGATTGCAGGAGCATGAATGCAGCCTATAGGACTGTGATTGCGACACTTGAGTACTTGTAGGAGCTATATAAAGGTCCTAAGACGCGTTTGGAGCATTTTCCTTTCACCATTTAGACATAGAAACCCCAAAATGAGTGTAATAACTCAAAATTGGTCATGGGAGGTTATTTGGGACCTTTATTATCATCTTGTAGCATAATTATCTTCAAGATTCTGGTAAGAATTCCATGAATTCATGCTTTAATTTCTTAGTTTGGACCCAAAACCCCAATTTAGATTAGGTCTTGATTTTAGCCCAAAGTATGTTCAGTTTTCACCCATTCTTTGAGGGTTATAATTCCTTATTCATGTGTGAACATTGGGTTGGTCTCAAAAACTCATTTTTCGTATGTGGGACCCATTTATGGTTTTGGTGTCGTTTTTGGACCCTAAGCATAATAGTGCAATATGGGTATAATTAGGCTCATATTGATTAGTAGATTTTGATTTTGATAAAGTGGTGGCATTTTGAGGATTGTAAAGTAAAAAGCATATAGTGCATGAAGCGAGGTTTTACGGTTTGTCCTTGAGGTAGGCTTCTGTCTTCTTTTTTTCATAGATGATGTGTGATATATATTGTGTGTGAATATGGATGTTAGGCTTGATTATAAGTAGGATAGCTTGGCCTTGATTATTGATGTTTGTGGATTAGATGAGGGTTTTGATCCCATAAAATGGAATGTTCTTTTGAATCCTATTGCCTTCCCTCTCTAGTTTAGATTAGTTATAGCATGGATATGATATAATGCTATGTTTGGGATATGGTTTTAGATTTTAAAGCATGATTTGTATATTTAGCCTTATTGGGCTAGGTAGTAGTCTTGAGATCGTAAGTTGGGTAGAGTTGACTTGAGTACCCTTATTTCTAGTCGAAGTTGTTATCTTAGGCTTGAATATGACTTACTTGACATATAGAAGATTAATTAGATACCTTAGACTAGTTTGGGACATAGTATGCCTAATTATGGAAATTGTGGATTAGACGTGGGATCGTTCGGCCCACTTAGGCCTAAGCTTATGTTTAGTCTTGTAGACTTAGTTGTGGATGTTAGACATAGATGAGGATAGTAAACCTTAGAATGAGGTTATTTAGTAACTTGGTGACTTGTATTGATATTCTCAGATTGTGGCTTTTGTGTTATGGTTATAATACTCCTTGTGGAAGTGGTATTAGGAATTTATAGATGATATTTCTCCTAGGTACATTATATGGCCTATATAGATGCTATTTTCTCTTAGACTTGATAATTGGCCTATAGAGATGTTATTTACTCTTAGTCTTGATGATTGTCCTATAGAGTTGCTATTTCTTTAGTCATGATTTTTGGACCTATAGAGACGATGTTCCTCTTAGATATATAAATTGTCCTAGAGAAGTGATATTCTTCATAATCATGATGTATGACCTATTGATATAAGATATCCTATAGATGATTACATGTCTATATATATATTAGGCCTCCTAGTAGTGAGATACCCCTTGTGTGAGAGATGGTTACATGTCTATATATATTATGCCTCTTAGATGTGAGATGCCTCTTGTATGAGAGATGATTACATGTATATATATATATATACATATATATATATATTATGCCTCCTAGATGTGAGATGTCCCATATAGGAAGTTATTGATGTTATGCCTTCTATATGTGAGATGCCTCATATATGTGAGATGATTAGAGATATGCTACAACTTATAAATATGATTATTGATGTGAGTCCCAGATATGTGTATAGGCCTAAGGCTATTATTATGATGTTGTGATTATTTTGGATAAATTAATCGAACACGGGCCGTGCTATGATATTGATTGAATAGCCGAGAAGTGTTTATCATTATAAATGATGTGATTATAATTTATGAATATAAATATATATATGTTTGTATACACATCTCTTCGGTATGGGATGGAGGAAGATGTGGTATGATGCTTATTATTCCACTGATTGAATACTGGTGATGGCATGCATAAATTTGGTATGTTCATGATTATTTACTATTATAAATAATGTGATTATATCCGAAATGTGATCTTGTGACTGCTCTTGTTGTTAGACGGTTAAGCTATGTGGTAACTAGTTGTCTATTAGAGGACTATAGAACTTGATGGCTAGGAATCTAGTGTATTAGTTAATGAATCTTACTTAGTTGAAACATAGTAGCTAATGATGGTTAGCTAATGAATGATGTTAGTTAATAAAAGATAGTTAGGCGACAAGTAGTAATGTGTTGTCCAGTAATGATTAATGGATATTGGATGATTAGTTGATAATAATGAATGGTGGATAAATAACGATTTTGGTCTAATGATGAACCTTGACTTGATGTTAGATATTGACTATTAATGAATAGTAGTTAGTTGTTATCCTGTGAATAAGGATTATGTGAAGGATAATGTTTAGGCTATTAACTAAAGGTTATGTGAAGACTAGCGAACTAGTGATTTTTTATAATAATAAGTGTTGGTTTGCTAATAACGAGTAGTTAGGAAGTATTGACTAGATAGATATTCTATGGTGATATGATTATGTTTATGAGTTTTTTAGTGTATGTTATTCGGTAATGAATATTGTGATGATATTGATACCCGGAAAGGCTGGAGGATACTATTGTGATGATGCTCATACCCTATAAGGCCAGGGGATATATTGATGATATGTTGATACCCGGCAAGGCTAGAGGATATATTGATAATATGTTGATACCCGGCAAGGCCAGAGGATATATTGATGATATGTTGCTACCCGTAAGGCCAGAGGATATATTGATGATGAGTTGATACCCGACAAGGCCGGAGGTTGGTTACGATAATTATGGTCCTGATGAGGATAGTTATGATGAGTTATGATATTTATCATGTACCTTTCATTCATTCCTACATGTGCATCACCTATCACCAATATGCACCTATGTCTATCAGCCAGTATGGGACGAATGCATAGATATGGGTGAAAAATATACCTTGTGTTGTTGTATATTGATTGAACCTTCCGATCCTGGGGTGGTGGGGGTACACATAGGCTTGACTAGGTATTTGATTGTCTGAAGTATCCAGTTATTTGCATTATTTTTAATATTGTTATTATCATTGTTATGATTATTATTATTTATATCTTATGATAGATTGGTCATTGATCCAGTATCAGTATTTGAGGTACATGTTCAGCCTCTCCTATCTTATGACTGCATTATTATGCATGATTATTTCATGCCAATCCATGTATATTAGAAACGTCGAGTATGATAGTATTTAAATCCTGATTCTATTATAATGAGTTCTCAAAATAAGAATATAATGATATAGGTTATGCTTTGAGATGAACTAGTGTTTATATGTATATATTCCTATATATATATATATATAGTTATATGAAGCTATGATACTACCGTATATCTTTTCCTTCGTTGTTCATGTAGTATAGTGATTTCTTCACCTTGTAAATTCATATATATATATATATATATATATATATATATTTCTTTTACTTTTTATTCATATATTGACAAGGGATATATGGTGTAGTAGTGACGTATATTGAATGTAGTACAATAGGATAGTTCACCCTGATGCTTTCTTAGTTTTATTATGTTTGACTCTTGGATATAGACAGGATAGTTGTTCCTTATTATCTTATTGACTTATTATATGATTTATGGACTCTTGGGTGTAGTTTTCATTCTGTTTATATATTATATATATTTGCTTTATCTTTGGAGCTCAGTTGGCAGTAGGCTACTGAGTACCATTCGGTTGGTACACTTTTACAACATGCAGATCATAGTACGGGTGCATCATGCGAAGAAGCCCTGGTTCAGAGACTTAAAGTGAGCTCCTGACTTCAGAGTATTACTTATCTCTCTCTTATGTATTAGACTAGTCTCTAAGTTGTATTTAGAGATAAGTTGTATCAGTGTATTTCCTTAATATTTTACTTTTGTATCTTTTTTATATTAGTAGCTCTTGTACGGATACCACTAGGTTTTGTGATTTTTTGATGTATTGATCTTTATTTAATATATTCCATATTTTTTTCCTAATATTATTAAGTAGTCTGTTACTAATAGTTTTGGACTATGGGTTGTCTTGCCTACTGGTGGGTTATGGTAGGCGCCATTATGACCTGAGAAAATTGGGTCATGATAAATTGGTATCAAAACCTAGGCTTCATCCGTGTATTAGTACAAGAGCTAAGTGTTTGTAGAGTCCTACGGATCGGTGCAAAGACGTTCGTAGCCTATCTTTGGAAGGCTACAGTGACACTTTAGGAAATTTACTTCATGACTCCTTATCGTGTGCTTGCATTTATATAAACCTTGAACACATTCTTTGACTCTATTCTATCCCTGGAGGATGATATGATATTATTAATAGATACGGAGAAGACTCCAACACGTTTTTCTAGAATTTCAGTGCAGCATCAAACTAGAGATTTATAGATGGATATCTAAGATCTTCAGCTGTAGCTAAAATGGATTTGGGCAGAGTCCCCATCAGACTTGCAGAGTGTGGTATGGTTCTGCTGGCCATGGCGACCATTTTAGATTATGAGGGGCAGTATCTTGAAGTATTCTAGGATCTTAGTTTGGTTGTGTTGTCATGATACATTAGTTCATAGAATGCCCCTGGTACGAGATAGATGATCAACTAGAGTTAGCATATATTCCCTGCCAACCTAGAGTTCCTAAGACAGACTATGATTTTAGAAGTTTGGATGAAATTTTGCAAAATTCTATTAGTGTCAATTGGCCAACCATTTGGGCTTAGTTACTGTTTTCTCTATATTCATACTTTAGGAATTACGATGATTGTAGAGAGACCGACTACTAGTCTAGAGAGTGTCCCTGACATGAGATTTTAGTTATTCAGCTTAGTTAGATAAGCTTGTGATATTGTGACACCTTCAGTTAGAGATGGTGCGCTTGGTGCCTCAGTTGATGATTTAGTCGGTCGGTCTGATTTAGACTCATTCAGATTTATTTTCCCTATGCCTGTTAGGCATGTGACTGTAGGTGTTACCATAATTGGTGTACTTTTATTTCTCGCATGTATCTCTTATTATGTGTATTGAGGTTTTCATACCCATTGATGATTATATGCCTTGATGAATTTATATCGATTATTATGTACCTCATTGTAGAATTCATGATTATGTTACTACTCTGTGGTTTATTTCTTTTAGTAGTGGATGGAATAGATATGTATGGATATTTTTCCCCTATGTGAGTGGTTTTGGGTTCAAGTCCCATTTATCTTGGCATATTATCCCTGTTGTGGCCCTTGAGTGGTACATGATATTGATATTCATTGTGGTACTATCTGTTCAGTATGTTGATATTGATATTATTGTTGTCATTTCTACCACTATGTGAGGTTATTGATATTACTTGATGTTATAACTAGATGTTGTTACATGATGAATTTGATTCTCATTGGGTAGCTGTATAGACTAGTGTTATCTAGTCAGACTTTTATTTTTTTGTGATACTATTTGGTGGCTTGAGTAAATATAGCCCGATTTGATGATTTCTTTCCCCTAGCGCAGTGAGGTTGACTATTTTCCCTCTTTGTTAGTTGTATTAGATTAATTTTGGGTATGTGTTATGGTATCTAAGGTAAGTGACCTTCCATGCTACTTGTGGATTTTAAGTCGGCAATTTAGATATGTTGCCTATTTTTTAGTAAGAGATCCTTAGACTTGCCTCCTAGGTGGTGAAGGATTTTGTTTTGGCTATACCTTTTGATATACCTATTTGTGAGATTGACTAGTTTGAGGTTCATTCTTCATTTGTGGCTATTTCATCATTCGATAGCGATTTTGATATTTGATATTGAGATGTCATGGATTTATCTCATAGGTATATTAGGTTCGTTCCTACGTGATGGATTACTTTGCTGTTAGTGTGGAGATTGGATACTTCTTTGTTGTTGTGATATGGTTTTGTCTAGTGGAGTTGAAAAGTTAGAGGCAGGTGGCCTTTCCTGTGATCGCTTTTTATGTTGGCAAATTAGAAACTCTTTAGCTCAAGTTGTTGGTACTCTAGTAGTGGTCTCGATTTTAACCTTGGTTTTGAGATTGATATTTCTTCTTTGATAATGTTGTTCTTGGGTGGATTCAAGAAATCCCCATTTCAGTATTTGTTTGGCCTAGTGAGGCTTGGTGGAGTGATTTTCCTTGATGATATGTGCTTGTGGCTATTTCTTTGCCTAGATGGAGCATTGGATTGGTTAGTTTCCAGCTTAAATTGTATTTTTTTGAGTCGCTACAACTTTTGCCATTCCTAGTGTGGTTTTTATCCTTGAGAAGTTTAGAGTATATTTGGATAGTTTATGCCATCCTGCAGATATGGAGTGGGTTATATGCATTTTCAAATAGTGATTTTTCCTATGGCATGATTTTTATTTTGCAGCTATATTTTGTTCCTTCCATTCGATATATAGTTGGTTTCTTGTGATTACCAGTCAGTGGTTATCCCTGTGGTGATTTTTCTCTCTAGATATTTTTCAACTGTGGTTTGGTATGATTTATCTCGGATATGTCTGATTTATATACTAGAGTCAATTTGAGATAGTTGATATTGATATAACCTTATTGGCACAATTTTAAATTTTGACTCCTTGGAATGATGAATTATAAGTATGATAAATATGGAGCATTAATTCCTACTTGTTGTTAGTTTAGTTTTGATTTAGGTATTTGAGATTGAGTTGTTCAGCTTTGGTATTGAGATTTCAGCTTGGTGTTGTAGAGCTTACATACAGCTTTTGTTTTAGACTTATCCTTGTTCAGATTTCATTTATAGGTTAGTTGAGCCTACTCCGCGGTTGTCTTCTAGACTTTAGTTGGATTATAGTTGATAAGTGATTAGATGATAGCCCATGGGCCTCGTATTGGTTATTTCATTTTCTACCTCGAGTCAATTTTATTTGGAGATTTTGGATGATTTACTTAGTGGGAGTAATATACTTAAGTTGGATTCAGTATGGCTTTATTCTCGATAGATGAGACATCCTAGAGTGAAATGTTCAGTGATGAGTAGTTATACCTTAGATTTTGAGATTTTAGTTTGATTTTATCTGGATTGGTTACAGCATAGGCATAGACTGTATTCCATGATTATCTCCATTTGTATGCCCAAATAGACTTATGAGCTTATTTTCATGTTTTCCTTATAGACCTTCAGTGGATCAACTTTAGTCATTTAATTTCTCCATGATAAGATAAAGTGGATGAGACTTAGGTGATCTTCCTCCTAGTTTGGAATTGATAGCATGTGTAAAATGGTTAAGAAAGGTTATTTTTTATGTAGAGTCAATTTTATAACTCATATCTTAGTTTGCTTTTGGCTTGGATGAGCCTTTGTTGATTTATGCGGATATAGTAATGGTATAGTGTGTTGTGATTCAGTCTATGATTATCACCCTTTTTAGTTCAGTTGGAGGCTAGTTATCGGTCGAAGTTGAGTTTTGGCTACTTTGGAAGTAGAATGAGAGTGTTGGTTGAAAAAAGGATACCTATGGTGAAATCCCTTTGAAGTGTTTTCTCTCCATTGAGGTTACTTGGGAAGTCATGCTTGGAGCATGCCGGCCTAGTACCTTATCCTTTCAAGCTTTTGAGATTCTTTCTATCCATTGACTTTCGGGGAAGAAAGTCCTTTTAGTCGTGGATATTGTAGTGACCCTTCAAGTTATTTTCCATATTTATGATTATCTCTAACGTTTGAGCTTTTCCATAGCTTCCCCAAGTCATTTATGACTTGCTGGGACTGACGATTTAGTTACCGGGCAGTTCATTTGGTTTTCTGAGACAATTTCTTATTTTGAAGACTTTCCTGGTTCCAAATAGTCATCGGGCAAAAACTTTAGTAATACAATCTCGGATGCAAATTTCAACTGTAGCAGCAGATGTGGAATATCAATTCTAATCTACGTAGACCTTTTGTTTGGGTCCCAATAAAACCAAGCTCTCTTCGACCCATTGGTCAGAAAGTTGAAAACTGGAAAGAATAGGTGTGGGAGCACATTTGGGAAAAATAACCTCAGATGAAAAATCTGACTTTGCCATCACATCCAGAATGTTGAATTTAGGCTGGGGAGTCCCTTGATTCATCTCCCAAGGCTCCCAAACTTATTTTGGGATATTGAGCGGATTTTATGAAAAGTGATAAATCTATAGTTATGGGCCCCACTTTTTTCCTGAACTATCTCTTATAAAATTTTTGATGATTCCAATGGATTTGAAATGTGGTTTACACTCAAAATTCACTATTGGATCATGTTATTTGTATTCCGTATTAGTTCTAAGGGTCAAAAATCTTATTTTTCAATTTGTTGTCATCTGGTGCAACCGCGATCGCAGCCAAAAGTGTGTAATCGCAGGAGCATGATAGTAGCCCATAGGACCACAATTGCAACACCTGAGTACCTATTGGGGCAATATAAAGGTCCTAAGACGCATTTGGGACATTTCCCCTTCTCTATTTAGACCTAGAAACCCCAAAATGAGTGTAATAACTCAAAAATGGTCATGGGGGTGACGTAGGAGTTTAATTATCATCTTGTATCACGATTATCTTCAAGATTAAGGTAAGAATTCCATGAATTCATGCTTTAATTTTTTAGATTGGACCCAAAACCCACATTTAGCTTAGGTCTTGATTTTAGCCCAATGTATGTTAAGTTTTCACCCATTCTTTGAGGTTTATGATTCCTTATTCATATGTGAACATTGGGTTGGTCTCGAAAAATTATTTTTTTTGTATGTGGGACCCACTTGGAGTTTTGGTGTCATTTTTGGACCCAAAGCACAATAGTGCAATATAGGTATATTTAGGCTCGTAGTGATGAGTAGATTATGGTTTTGATAGAGTGGTGGCATTTTGAGGATTGTAAAGTAAAGAGCATATAGTGCATGAAGCGAGGTTTCGTGATTTGTTCTTGAGGTAGGCTTCTGTCTACTTTTCTTTATAGATAATGTGTGATATATACTGCGTGTGAATATAGATGTTAGGCTTAATTATGAGTAGGATAGCTTGGTCTTAATTGTTGATGTTTGTGGATTAAATAAGGGTTTTGGACCCATAAAATGGCATGTTTATACCCCTTTTGAATCCTATTTCCTTCTCTTTCTAGTTTAGATTTGTTATAGCATGGATATGATATAATGTTATGTTTGGAATATGGTTTTAGCTTTTGAAGCATGATTCGTATATTTAGCCTTATTGAGCTTGTATGGTAGTCTTAAAATCATAAGTTAGGTAGAGTTGACTTGAGTACCCTTATTTCTAGTTGAAGTTGCTATCTTAGGCTTGAATGTGGCTTACTTGATATCTAGAAGATTAACTAGATACCTTAGCCTAGTATGGGGCATAGTATGCCTAATTATGGAAATTATGGATTAGAAATGGGATTGTTTGACCCACTTAGGCCTAAGCTTGTGTTAAGTCTTTTGGACTTAGTTCTGGATGTTACACATAGATGGGGCTAGTAAACCTTAGAATGAGGTTACTTCGTAACTTGGTGACTTGTATTGGTGTTCACGGATTGGGGCTTTTGTGTTATGGTTATGATACTCCTTGTGGAAGTGGTATTGGGCATTTAGGGATGACATTCCTCCTAGAAACATTATATGGCCTATTGAGATGCTATTTGCTCTTAGATTTGATGATTGGCCTATAGAGATGTTATTTCCTCTTAGACTTGATGATTGTCCTATAGAGTTGTTATTTCCATTAGTCATGATTGTTGGACCTATAGAGATGATGTTCCTCTTGCATATGTAAATTAGCTTAGAGAAGTGATATTTCTCATAAGCATGATGTATGACCTATTCATATAATATATCCCATAGACAATTGCATGTCTATATATATATATATATATATATATATATATATATATTAGGCCTCCTAGATGTGATGTGCCCCTTTTGTGAGAGATGGTGACATGTCTATATATATTATGCCTCGTAGGTGTGAGATGCCTCTTGTGTGAGAAATGATTACATGTATATATATATATTATGCCTCCTAGATGTAAGATGCCTCTTGTGTGGTAGATGATTACATGCTAATTGATGTTATGCCTCCTATATGTGAGATACCTCTTATATGTGAGATGATTAGAGATATGCTACGGCTTATAAATATGATTATTGATGTGAGTCTCTGATATATGTATGGGCCTAAGGCCGTGATTATGATGTTGTGACTATTTTGGATAAATTAATGGGCCAAAGGTTGTGTTATGATATTGATTGAATAGCCGAGAAGTATTTATCATTGTAAATAAGGTAATTATAGTTTATGAATATGTATATATTTGTATGCACATCTCTCCGGTATAGGATGAAGGAAGATGTGGTATGATGCTTATTATTCCACTGATTGAATACTGGTGATGGAATGTATAGATTTCGTACGTTCATGATTATTTACCATTATAAATGATGTAATTATAGCTGAAATGTGATCTTATGACAGCTTTTCTTGTTAGACGGTTAAGCTTGTGGTAACTAGTTGTCTATTAGGGGACTATAGCAATTGATGGCTAGTAATCTAATATATTAGTTAATGATTCTTGCTTCTTTGAAACATAGTTGCTAACAATGGTTAGTTAATAAATAATGTCAATTAATAAAAGATGGTTAGGCGACAAGTAGTAATGTGTTGTCTAGTAATGATTATTGGATATAGGATGATTAGTTGATAATAATAAATGGTGGATAAATGATGGTTTTTGTCTAATGATAAATTTTGACTAGATGTTAGATGTTGACTATTAAATGAATAGTGGTTAGTTGTTATCCCGTGAATAATAATTATGTGAAGGATAATGTTTAGGCTAATAAATAGAGGTTATGTGAAAACTAGTGAACTAGTGATTTTATAGTAATAAGTGTTGGTTAGCTTATAACGAGTAGTTGGGAAGTATTAAATAGATAGATATTCTATGGTGATTTGATTATGTTTATTAGTATTTTTGTGTATGTTATTTGGTAATGACTATTGTGATAATATTGATACCAGGCAAGGCCGGAGGATACTATTGTCATAATGCTCATACCAGGCAAGGCCGGGGGATATATTGATGATATGTTGATACCTGAAAAGGCCGAAGGATATATTAATGATATGTTGATACATGACAAGGTCAGAGGATATATTTTTGATATGTTGATACCCGTCAAGGCCGGAGGATATATTGATGATACGTTGATACCCGGCAAGGCCGGAGGTTGATTATGATGATGATGGTCCTGATGAGGACAGTTCTGATGAATTGTGATATTTATTATGTAATTTACATTCATTCCTACATACGCATTGCCTAGCACTAGTATGCACCTATGTCTATCAGCCGGTATGGGACGGTTGCATAGATATGGGTGAAGAATATGCTTTGTGTTTTTGTATGTTGATTGAACCTTTCAAGCCTAGGGCGGTGGGGGTACGTATAGGCTCGGCTAGGATGTGGTTGTCAGGAGTAGCCAGTTATTCGCATTGCTATTGATATTGTTATTATCATTGTTATGATTATTATTATTACTAGCTTATGATAGATTGGTCATTGATCCGATATCAGGATTTGAGGTACGTCTTCGACCTTTCCTATCTTATGACTGCATTATTATGCATGATTATTTTATTCCTACCCATGTGGATTAGAAACCCCAAGTATGATAGTATTTAAATCCTTATTCTATTATAATGAGGCCTCAAAATGAGAATATGATGATATAGGTTATGCTTTGAGATGACCTAGTGTTTACATGTATATATATCTATATATATTTATATAGATATATGAAGCTACGATACTACTGTATATCCCTTCCTTCGTTGTTCATGTTGTATAGTCATTTCTTCGTCTTGTATATTAATATATATATTTTTCTTTCACTCTTTATTTTTATATTGACCTGGGACATATGGTATAGCAGTGACGTATATTGATTGTAGCTAGAATAGGATAGTTCACCCTGATACTTTATTAGTTTTATTATGTTATACTCTTGGACATGGACAAGATAGTTGTTCATATTAGCTCATTGACTTGTCATATGATTCTGGAATCTTCGGTATAGTTTTCATTCTGTTTATATGTTGTATATAGCTATTTTATAATTGGATCTCAGTTGGCAGTAGCCTACTGAGTATCATTCGTTTGGTACTCATACTATACTTTACAGCTTGCAGATCATAGTATGGGTTATTACCGTTGATATGTGCATCATGCGGAGCAGCCCTTGTTTAGAGACTTAGAGTCAGCTCCTGACGTTTAGAGTATTACTTATCTCTTTCTTATGTATTATACTAGTCTCTAAGTTGTATTCGAAGATAAGTTGTATCAGTGTATTTCTTTGACATTTCACTTTTGTACCCTTTTTATATTAGAAGCACTTGTACTGATACCACCAGGTTTTGGAATTCTTCGATGTATTGATCTTTATTTCATATGTTCTGGATTTTTTTCCTAATATTATTGAGTTGTCTATTACTAATAGTTTCGTACTATGGGTTAGCTTACCTACCGGTGGGTTATGGTAGGCGCCATTATGACCTGAGGAAATTGGGTCGTAACATTCTATCAGTTATATGCTTTAAAGCAAGTCCCTTTATTTTCCTCCAATTCACAAGATAAAAGGCCTTAATTTTGCAACCAGTTTTCAAAAGTTTATCATTAGCTAATATCTCTTTTACTTCTCTCAATCACAACTCCTAAAAAACACAAAAGAATTATTGAGAATCTTGTTCGAATTCTTTCTTCCAATCTCAAGTTCTTTCAACATTTAAAGAGGTATGTAGAACCTCTTTCGCTCACGTTTCTGAATGTTTTTTCTATTTTGTGATCTCCTTCCCTCCGCATGGTCTGGTATTCGTTAACTTGATGCGTGGATTAGGAACATAGATTAAGAATTCTCCTTTTTTGTCTAGGTAGTTCTGAGAAATTCTAAAATTTGAATCTCCCTGTAGTGTCAAAGCCCTTGTTGGACACTCTTTGTAAAATCATTTTTTGTAATTTATATGATATCAAAAGTCCTTAGCTGCTGTAATTTAATTACCTTTGTTCCAACAAATATTGTCTTATATTGGGGTTCCTCTCTAAAGTATGTGTAATTTAGTTAAGGCTATGTGTAATTTAGTTAAGGCTACTGGACTAATAGATATTGATTTAGATTGCTCTATTTTTATTTGATGTCTTAAACTGGTGATATGTTGTTTTATTGATCTTAAACTAGTGATATGTTGTTTTATTGATGATCTACTGTAAACTGTGTTGGCTTGATATTCTTATTTATGATACACATCTGTTGGTTATAGTGGTCCATTTAGAATTATCATTTCCAAGCATCATTACCTCACTGTAAATGTGTTTAGTTGAGTACTACAAAGTTGCAAGGCACTATATATCATCAATAATTATAGCAATGCTCCAAGGATTTTTTTCCGAACTTTAGTTAGAATCTTATTTAATACTTAAATGTCTATTTCTGGACAGATTTGGTTATCCCAACTACTACATAGCGTGTAAATTGCTTCCTTCCCAGTAACTCATAAACATAGTTCCCTTAAAATATGTAGAAGCCATGTTATTAGATGTAATAAGTCTTTCACTAAGGTCCTCCAATGCATGTTTTTGCTCTACAGATAGTCTACTTAAGTCAACTAATTATTTCTTGTTGTCTTACAATAGATGTTGTACTTCTGTGAGTTGTTCAAGATATGATATGTAAGTTGACTCGCTCAGTTCTTCCATTCCTGCAAGACAAAGAAAAGTGAAACCCTTACCAAAATATTTCTTAACTCTTTCAGAAAGCTATAAAATGGTACCAAATCAAAATCGTATGAAATTAGAGTAATTGAATTCCCAACATGATCCCAAAAAGTCTAAACTTATATCATATCTTAAAGCTTAAAAAATGATATCCAAGGGGCGTATTTATCACTTGGTATGATTCAAAGATTCTAAGTCAGAAATACCTTCACTCTAGTCTGTTCCTATTGTTAATGAATATCCAGAAGTTGTTCCCTATGATCTTTCTAGAGTTCATCCTTATAAGGAAATGGGATCAATCTTCTTCCTAACACTCCGCTTATCTCCATTCCTCCATATAGAATGGATTCTACCGAGTAACACAGTTAAATAAGAAACTGATAGATCTTCTTGATAAAGGTTTTATAAGGCCTAGCATTTCTTCTTGGGGTGTTCTAGTATTGTTCGTGCGTAAGAAGGATAGTTCACTTTGGATGTGCACTGATTACCGCTAGCTAAATAAAGTCAATATAAAGAATAAATACCATCTTCCTATAATATATGACTTATTCAATCAGCTACAAGGTGCCAAGTTTTTTTCTAAAATAGATCTCAAATTTGTTTACCATCAGTTAAAAGTTAGAGAATGTGATATTCCAAAGATAACTTTTCTAACCTGATATGGTCACTTTGAATTTTTAGACATGTCTTCTGGTTTAACTAACGCTCCTATAGGTTTTATGGACCTCATGAATAGGGTGCTTAAACCATGTCTAGATATGTTCGTAATCGTCTTTGTTGATAATATTTTTTAGAAATAAGGAGGAGCATTTTAGTCATCTCAGGATTGAAAATCAAACACTTAAGGATCATGAGTTGTATGCTAAATTCTCCAAGTGTGAATTCTAGTTGGAGTCTATCATTTTGGGCCGTATTATTTCTAGTGACGGAATCCAGGTTGATTCTCAAGAGATTGAGACAGTGAAAAATTGGACCAGACCTACTACACCTTCTGATATTAGAAGCTTTATGGATCTAGCTAGTTATTTTAGGAGATTTGTGGAGATATTTTCCTCCTTTGCTATTTCGTTGACTCAATTGACTTAGAATATGGTCAAGTTTTAATAGCCATAGGCATGTGAGAAGAGTTTTTAGAAGTTGAAAGGTAGATTGACCTCTGCTCCAGTGTTGACTTTACTAGAGGGAAATGATGGCTTTATGATTTATTATGATTCTTCACGAGTTTGTATTGGTTGTGTATTAATTCAATGTGGTAAGGATATAGCCTATACCTTAAGGAAGCTTAAACATAATGAGAGAAATTACCCAACTCATGATCTTGAGTTGGCAGTTGTGGTCTTTGCTTTGAAGATATGGCATCACTATCTATATAGGGTTCATATTGATATTTGCACTAATCATAAAAGCCCCCAATATGTTTTCAGTCAAAAGGAGTTGAATCTCGGGCAAACGATGTGGCTTAAGCTACTATGATTTAAGTTTACTTTATCATCCTAGTAAGGCAAATATGGTTGCAGATGCTCTTAGTAGATTGTCTATGGGGAGTCTTGCACATGTGAAGGAAGAAAAGAAAGGATTCACAAAAGATATTCATCGCCTTTCTATTTAGGAGTCTGACTCCTACACTCTGAGAATGCTGAGGTGGTTGTTCAGATTATGTCAGAATCATCCCTAATGTCAGAAGTTAAGGAGAAGTAGAATAATGACCCCATTCTTTTGCAATTGAAGGAAGAAGTTCAACACTAAAAGGTTATGGCTTTTGAACAAAGGGGAGATGGTGTTTTAAGGTACCAGGGTAGACTTCATGTCCAGCTATTGATAGATTACGAGAAAGGATTATGGTAGAGGCACATAATTTCAGGTACTTTATTCACCCAGGCTCCACCAAAATGTGTCATAATTTGAGGAAAATATATTGGTGGAACAACATTAAGCAAAATATTGTTGACTTTGTTCTCAAGTTCCCAAATTGTCAGCAGGTTAAGGTTGAGCATCAAAAACTTGGTGGTTTGGATCAGGATATAGCTCCTCCAGTATGGAAGTAGGATATGATAAATGGATTTTGTGATGGGGTTACCACATTCTCAGTGTTAACATGTCTCACTTTGGGGAATTGTGGATTGAATGACCAAGTCTGCTCATTTCTTATCTGTTAAGATAATAAACTAAGATGATGATTGTGCCAAGTTGTATATTTGGAAAATTTTTAGGTTGCATGAAACCCCTAGGTTTGTCATTTCAGACAGAGGCACCTAATTTACTACTCATTTTTTGGAGGTCCTTCTAGAGATTTTTGGGTACACAGGTGATCCTTAGTAACTTTTTCCACCCTCAGATAGATGGTCAAGCGGAGAACACCATCTAGATGCTCGAGGATATGTTGAGGTCATATGTACTAGACATCAAAGAAAATTTGGAAGATTACCTACCTCTTATTGAGTTTTCATAGATTAATGTTACCTCTCATATATTCGAATGGCTCATTTCGAAGCTCTTTATAGGAGAAGATGTAGATCTCCTATTGGGTGATTTGAGGTATATGAAACTAAGTTATTAGGCCCAGATTTGGTTCATCAAGCTGTGGAGAAGGTTGAGGTTATTTGAGAGAGGTTGAAAACTACTCAAAGTTATCAAAATCCTACTTAGATGAGAGGCATAGAGACTTAGAGTTTGAGGTAAATGATTGGATGTTCTTGAAGGTGTCACCTATGAAAGGTTTCATGCACTTTGGAATAAAGGGGAAACTTAGTACCCATTATATTGGTCCTTATGAGATTTTGAGAAAAGTTGGAAAGGTTGCTTAGGAGTTGGATTTTCCCATAGATCTAGCCTCGAGCATCCAAAATTTCATGTATTCTTACTTAGGAAGTGTGTAGGTGACCCTACTCTTATAGTCCCGACGGAGAGTGTTGGTGTGATAAATTCTTTTAATTATGAAGAAGTTCCCATTAATATAATGGATCAACAAGTTCGCAAGTGTGAACAAAGGAAATTGTTTTGGTAAAGGTGTTGTGGAGAAATTAAAATATTGGGGAATCTACATACGAATCGGAGGAAGATATGAAGGCAAGATATCCTCACCTATTCACTTCTCAAGAAGTAGTAAATGAAAGTAATTATATAAATCCTCACTCATGATATTCCATAAATTCTTGCTTCTCGCCGTTTAAACCAAGCTCTATTGTATACTTGTAGAAAATCGTGTTTATGTCTAATGCCTTTTATTTATGATTTATATTTGTAATTTCTCTTGGTGGGTTTTTTTTGGAGTTTTTGAGTTATGGTGGTATTCATAAATCTTAAAAATTTAGCAGAATTTCATTACCTAATTCTAGTGCATAGAGTTTTACACAAGTATATAAACTTCATTCGAGGACGAATGATCCTAAGGGGGAGATATTGTAGCATAACGAGCATATTGCTAATCCTTTAAGGGAAATTTCATTCTTTACTTTTTACCTTTTCTCCAAGTAATTAAAACCCTTTTAATTATCAGTTTCCATACGTTCGTTTCCAACAGAATATTATATTCCCAGCCAAATAACATCCCTTTATTTTCTATCAGTTATATACATTAAAGCAAGTCCCTCTTTCCTCCAATTTACTAGATAAAAAGTATCACTTTTCTAGTCATTTTTCAAAAGTTTATCATTAGCTAATATATATTTTACTTATCTTAATCACAACCATTAAAAAACACAAAAGAATTGGTAAGAATCTTCTTCGAATTCCTTCTTCCAGTCTCAAGTTCTTTCAACATTTTAAGAGGTATGTAGAATCATCTCTCGCTCATATTTTTGAGTGTTTTTTTCTGTTTTGTAATCTCCTTCCATCTACTTAGTCTAGTGTTCATTAACTTGATGCATGGATTAGAAACTTGGTGTTTGTATAGATTAAGGATTCTCCCTATTTGCCAAGGTAATTCTAAGTAATTCTAAAATTTGAATCTGCCAGTAGAATCAAAGCTCATGTTAGACACTCTTTGTAAAAATCGGCTGTTGTCATTGATATGATTTCAAAGGTCCTCAGTTGTTGCAATCTAATTACCTTGATGCTAACAAATATTGTCTTATATTGGGTTTTCTCTCTGAAGTATATGTAATTTAGTTAAGGCTACTGAAGTAATAGATACTGATTTAGATTGCTCTATTTTTATTTGATGTCTTAAGCTGAAAAAATATTGTTTGGTTGATTCTCTAGTGTAAACTGTGTTGGTTTGTTTTTCTTATTTGTGATACATATATGTTGGTTATAGTGGTTCACTTAGAAATAACATTTGTAAGAATGATTACCTCTTTGTAAACATGTTTAGTTAAGTACTACAAAGTTGTGAGGCACTCATTATATCCTTAATAATTACGGCAATGCTTTAGAGATCTTTTTTCCAAACTTTAGTTAGGATCTTATTTAATACTTAAAGGTCTATTTCTGGACAGATTTGGTTATCCAAACTATTATAAAGTGTGTAAATTGCTTCCTTCCCAGTAACAATAAACATAGTTCCCTCAAGAGATGTGAAAGTTATAGTCTCAAATGTAATAAGTCTTCCATTAAGGTCCTCCAACACATGTTTTTGCCATACAGATAATCTACTTGAGTCAACCAACTATTTTCTATTTGCTTACAATAGAATTCATATTTCTATGGGTTGTTCAAGATATGATATGGAAGCTGACTCCCTCAGTTCTTTCATTCTTGCAAGACAAAGAAAAGTGAAACCCTTAACAGACTATTTTTTAAATCTTCTAATGTAATGACCCTCTAGGTCATTTTCTATATTTCCACACATTTTTATCATTGAGAGCTTTCCAATATCTGCCCATAGTTATTTATGACTTGCTGGAACTGACAGTTCAGTTATCAGACAGTTCATTTGGTTTTAGAGCCATTTTCCTATTTTGAAGTTTTAGTTGGTTAAATTGGCTACTAGGCAAAAACTTCAATCAAACAACCTCGTATGCCAATTTTGATAGTTCCAACAGCTTTGGAACATTGACTTTACACTATGTGGACCCTTGATTTGGGTCCCGAGGCTCTCAGACTTATTTGGGCTATTGGCCAGAAGTTAAGAAAAATGGCACATGGGTATAGAATCTACTTTTCGTCAAAATGACCTCAAATGGAAATTTTGACTGCTCTACTAAACCTGAAACATTGAATTTGATAAGGTAGCAACATTTGTTTATGTATAAGGGAATCTAAATGAATCCTGAGGGGTTGGAAAAATTTTGCAAAAATTAAGTCCCAACTTGATACGAGAGTAATCTACGATGACGAAAACACACACAAACACTAACGAAACAACAAATTTTACATACAGAAAGTAAAAGGATAAAAAAAGATAGATGATATAAAGATAGATATAAGAAGATAACAAAAGGGAAACCAAAGGGTGTAGCAAACCCAAAGACCTCCCTTATTGATTACCTATGAGCACCTAGCTCTTACGCTGACCGAAAGAGGGATCGGATCTCCCTTACAACCACCATTTCTAAACAAAGTTTGACATAGACTTTTTCAAGCACTCAACACTCCCAATGGAGTTTTCATGAATTCATCATCATCATTAAACTAACTAAATAAATAAGCCTAGCTACCAAGTATTTATAATTTGGCAAAATAATATATAATAAGGGACCAAAAGTGACCCAAATGCAAGAAAAGGCCCACTAGGGGCTGTTTTGACCCACTCTTGAAATGCTAGAGTGGATCAAAAGTGGATCCAAAGTGCCTTGGGTGCATGACCCTTCCAATGGGCTTTCGAGTCCTGTTTTGCATTCCTTCAACCTTGTCAAAGTCATTTGACCCCCTTCTTTAAGGGAAATCTTCATCCACGTGGAATCTTTAATAGCACTAATGAGTTATCAAGCACCTCGAGCATCATACATATCTCATCCAAAGGTTCAGAGTTAATTTATCTTGCATCATCATCCCTTTCTTGAAAAGGATTCGGCCTCGAATCTAAACCTTGCAAAACTAAAGGAAGGACAAACAAATACAACATCCTCATGACATAAGGGTTAGGGTTAGAACAAATAATCCTAGCATCATTAACAGCGCACACGCAAGTGTACGTGATCTTATCAAGTAGTAAAGTGTCTTCAAGAAAGACCAAGTATCGATCTCTCAAGGACTTGCATTCGCCGCCTATCCAATTCTAGTTTAACAAATTGAGAAGAGTAACAAATAGAGTTTTAGAATTGATAACTAAAAAGAAACTAAACTAATGTGAAAAAGTAATGACTTAGGACAATCAATGGATAGAAGCCTAGGGTTAAGGATTAAGACCAATCATACTACGTTATTGAACTTCATTCATTAAATCTCTTATCTTGGTTGTTGATTCATAGGGTTAATTGCATGATCATAGTTTCCCAACCTCTAATCCTTTACCTAAGTTGAACTTTACAACTACATCATTGAGCGGGAAAATAATAGTTCACGTAAGTTCTTTACAAATATCATCCTACGTGTGAATCAATTAAGGTATCTAAGTACATTCATGTCCTAGATACTAATTCAAATCTCTTATTTTATAAAGAAACAAGAACCATACTTTGCTTATTCCCATGTTCTATCTCCCTATTTTCTCTCCCGAGATCACAAGTTTGACAATTGATGTATTCTAAGGGTGATCAATCCTCAAAATAATTAAAATAATAATAAAAAAACAGCCATAATGATAAGTAATTTAAAAAAAATAATTCAAAATGAAAGTATTCATGATCTTGTCCTTAACCCCGGAAAGGAAGTTTTAGCCTTTAATGGGAGTATTCATCGTCCAATCCTTTGGATTGATGATACAAAATAAAAGAATGATAAAACCATAAAAAGAAGTTGTGTATCCTCAAATTTCTTAGGATGTCCAAAAGTTAGTAAAAAATATGAATAAATTCCTATTTATAGTGGAAGAAATAGCCCATTGCTTGTTAAGCAAGGAAACAGTTTCTGGTCGTCTAGGAACCCAGTGACGCGCCTCGCCGATTATCGCATTGTGCACATCGACACGATGCTTCTACTTTGCATTCTTTCACTATTTTAGGTGCCTTATGAATCTATTTATGTGTCACACGTGCTACGTATCCTTCCCACGTGCCTACACTCTCCCAATACTTTTCAGGTATCCAACTTGGCATCAAGCTGCGTTTTGTGTTTCCGTGATCTATTCCAAGCCTTTTTGAGTTGTTTCCACTTAATTTGAAGCTTGTAAATCCTTCATGTATCATCATAGTCCATTAACCAAGAATAATATAGCATTAAACAAAATAATTTAGAGCTCAAAATAGCACAACATCCTCAACGATGAACTAGAAACACGAGCTAAGCATAGGCTAAATTCACATTGAGCTTTAACTTTTTGCTTTGACTCTTTTCTTGATCCAATTGACCCTTGAACATTATAACTAAGTTTTTTCACATATAAATACATAATAACAACCTTAGTAACTCACTAAAATAAACTCATTAAAACACATTAGAACCCAATACAATAGACTAGAAAAACACCTAGCTCAAGCTAGTTACACTAGTTTTCTCGGTTGAACGCTAAATTCGCAAATTGAATCAAAACTCATGTGAATCCACCATTGAACATTGTAAACACATTATTGGACAAATAAATTCTCATTTATATCATTATTAATATATATAGGATAAGAATCATCCTCAAAATAAGGCTAAATAAGCTAGAATAGTAGCGTTAGAATGCATAAATACACCCAACATCATCACCCCACACTTAAAGCCTTGTTCGTCCTCGAAAAACTCTCAACTACAAATATCATGAGCTGAAGAGACTCCACATTTCTAGTACATGAAAGAGATTCAAGCTATCACTACAATGACTACACGGAATGCAAGTTTACAACACAAAGCCTGTTATACACAATTGTAAGCTCAAGAATCCTACTTCCAAAACATCCTAGCCTCAAGAATGGGCTCCACAAGTGGCAAACTCATGCATATTTCTCAATCAAAGACATCACAAGAATCACCCATATTCATCAAATATATGCCTCTCACCACAAGAGAGTTACCCATAATCACTCACAATAATGCAATTTATCACAATGGGTATACAAATTAAGTTACTCTCACTCTCACAAAGAATTCACAACTTACACATAATGAACCATAGGCTTGCCCTTAGTGTAATGCTCTACTAATAGTCGAATGTAAAGTTTAGGATCAAGTAGGACTATTTCGGATTGTATTGTAGGCTAAGGGATGAGTAGGAACTATTTGGGAATAGCGACTAACCTCTCTAAGCGCTTTAAATCCAATCTCCAACAACCAAATTACACTATTTTGTCAACTCCATTCTTTTATTTTTGCCCCATCTCTTTTTAGTATTTTCACAAACACTTGGTGGACACATAGTTTACTACCACAAGAATCATTTTTTCTCTTTTTTTCACAATCATGGCAATATTTTTAGCATAATTGATATCACAACCATCCACCACACATCAATTATACACCAATAACCATTACCTTGGGGCACAATTTCACCTTTTTCTTCTTCAATTTCTCAACTCCTTTCTTAAATTTTTTTTTTTATTAAAGCACTTAGGATCTTTTTGGATCAAATTATGGTCTATCAAAGAAGGAAATTAAGCTACTTATGAGGTTTCCAAAGAAAAAGCTAAAGACTCAATGGGGGTTAACTAGGATAATGCACAAGGGTAGGTAAAAAGAAGGTAAAAAATAAGGCTATCAAAGAAATACCTATATCATCTCCTAAACCCATATTTTTTATTTCGCTTCACACACACACCGGGTAAGTTCTAGACATCACATGGAACAAGGAATATACAAAAAAAAAAAACCTTACACACACATGGCACATGCTCAAATCAATAGGATCATCATAGACTCCCAACCAACAATAGCATGAATTGTAAATTAAGCCAATATGAAAAAAAAATCCTAAACTTGAGCCTAGGATTTTAAAAAATAGCAATTCACATCAACCAACATGCTTTTACAAACAAACCCACTTGCATCATGTTATCAAAAATAGCACCAACAAGAATATCTCACTTATTCCTAACCTAAAATAATTTAAATTGAGTCAAAATTTGGGAATTTCCCTTCACCCCACATTAAAAAATCTACTTTGTCCCCAAAGTGAATTTAAAGGTAAGAGATAGAAATACTCCCTGAGGCCTCAAGGCCTAGCTAGTAGCATCTTCACATAAAGGAGATCCATGGGACCCCACACTCATTCTTTGCCCTGCTTCAAGCTCAAGTATATGGTACACAGACTTTCGATTAACCGGTGACTCAATCAAAAACAAAAACTACGTGAAATAAAAACTACAAAAAACTAAAAAGAAAACATACCTTAGCTTGGCTTACCTCCCAAGAAGTGCCTAATTTAGTGTCGTGGCATGACCCAATCAACTTTTTCCTCCACCTTGAGGATATAAATTTCACCCCCAACATCGCATCCATCTTCTTTCCTCGATCATAAGGAGGTGGTATAAAAATTTAGGAACCAAGTAATAGAATGTGCATGGTAAATCACTTGGCCTTCAAGTGAGCTGTGTTTTTATGTTGCTTAACCGGTGCAAAATCAAGAATATAGGATTCTTATTCCTCATCTTCACACTCTTCCACTATTTTAAATGATTTCAAAGACAAGACATCATCTAAACATAATGTAGAAAAGTGCTTTGAATGCAACCCAACTAATCCTACTTCAAAATTTACACAATCCACAACACCTTCACTTTTATTCACCTTCTCACTTTTAGTCTCAAGATAAAGATGGCAATTGAGTGTTGTGATTCTTGTGTTTTCTCAATAAATTGGCTAATGTCCTCCTCATATATTTCTTTGCTTATCCACTGTAGACATGGTGGCAGTGGTTTCTCCTTAATAATTTTCACAATATCAGTTTTTGAGTAATTAGATTATCTCGAATTATCTGCATCATATTATGAAGGTTCCATTCATGCACTTTTATAAAAATTTAGACAATAAGCCACAAGGTGGTGTCCTCCACAAAAACAATAAGAATTGTCATCACTCAAAAACCATTTATCCCAGACTGACATCTCGAGAAGAGTGTGAGAAAAATAGAAATAAAGCAAAATAAAAAGAAACTAAACAAAAATTATTTACAACTCAATATAGAAAAACTAAAAATAAGATAGTTGCCTAATAATAAGTCCCCGGCAATGGTGCCAAAAACTTGACAGCACCCAAGCGCACATGTAAGTGTACGTGGTCTTATCAAGTAGTAAAGTGGCTTCAAGAAAGCTCAAGTATCGATCTCTCAAGGACTTGCATTTTCCGCCTATCCAATTCTAGTTTAACAAATTAAGAAGAGTAACAAATAGAGTTTTAGAATTGATTACTAAAAAGAAAGTAAACTAATGCGAAAAAGTAATGACTTAGGATAATCAATGGATAGAAGCCGCGGGTTAAGGCTTAAGACCAATCATACTACGTTACTGAACTTTATTCATTAAATCACTTATCGTGGTGGTTGATTCATAGGGTTAATTGCATGATCATGGTTTTCCAACCTCTAATCCTTTATCTAAGTTGAACCTTACATCTACATCATTGAGCGGGGATGTAACAGTTCACTTAAGTTCTCTACAAATATCATCCTACGTGTGAATCAAGTAAGGTATCTAAGTACATCTCTATCCTAGATACTAATTCAAATATCTTATTTTATAAAGAAACAAGAATCATACTTTGCTTATTCTCATGTTCTATCTCCCTATTCCCTCTCCCAAGACACAAGTTTGACAATTGATGTATTCTAAGGGTGATCAATCCTCAAAATAGTTAAAACAAGGTTAAACAAACAACCATAATGATAAGTAATTTAAACAAAATTAATTCAAAATGAAAGTAGTCATGATCTTGGCCTTAACCCCGGAAAGGGAGTTTTAGCCTTTAATGGGAATATTCATCATCCAATCCCTTGGATTGATTATACAAACCATGAAAGAAACCAAAATAAAAGAATGATAAAAATCCTAAAAAGAATTTATGTATCCTCCAATATCTTCCAAGGATGTCCAAAAGTTAGTAAAAAAATGTGAATAATGTCCTATTTATAGTGGAAGAAATAGCCCATGCCTTGTTGAACAAGGAAACAGTTTCTTATCGTCTGCGAACCCAGTGACGCGCCGCGTTGATTATTGTGTTGTGTACATCAACACAATGCGTCGAAGTTGTATTGGTTAACTGTTTCGGGTGCCTTCTGAATCCATTGATCTGTTTCATGCGCCAAGACTCCTTCTCACATGCCTACACTCTCCCAATACTTTTAAGGTATCCAAATTGGCGTCAAGCTGCATTTTGTGCTTCCGTGATCCATTCCAACCCTTTTTGAGTTGTTTAAACTTAATTTGAATCTTGTAAATCCTTCATATATCATCATAGTCCATTAAAAAGGCATCCTTTATCACTAAACACAACAATTTAGAGCTCAAAACAACACAACATCCTCAACGATGAACTAGAAACACGAGCTAAGCATAGGCTAAATTCACATTGAGCTTTAACTTATTGTTTTGACTCTTTTCTTGATCCAATTGACCCTTGAACATTATAACTAAGTTGTTTCACATATAAATACATAATAAAAACCTTAGTAACTCATTAAAACACATTATAACCCAACACAATAGACTAAAAAAACACCTTGCTCAAGCTAGTTACACTAGTTTTATCGGTTAAACTCTAAATGTTCAAATTGAATCAAAACTCATGTGAATCCACCATTAAACATTGTAAACACATTCTTGGACACATAAATGCTCATTTATATCATTATTAACACATATAGAATAAGAATAATCCTCAAAATAAAGCTAAATAAGCTAGAATAGTAGCACTAGAATACATAAATGCACCCAACATCAATCATGCCATGTTGCACACACTTAAGATATAACCAAGGATCCGTCATGTTAAACTTAGAAAATTATTAAAAAATTCACAAAGGAGTTGGCTATGGGAATCACCAAGAGGTAAGTAAACCACAAAGGTCATAATGGCTTCTCTAAATCCAAATAGCAAGGCTACCTTTTTCTTAGGAGCCATAAGACACAATTTCTTCATCACCTCTTCAAGAGACCACATCAAGAGTTGTGCCTTAA
This sequence comes from Capsicum annuum, assembly GCF_002878395.1. Classification (NCBI taxonomy): domain Eukaryota; kingdom Viridiplantae; phylum Streptophyta; class Magnoliopsida; order Solanales; family Solanaceae; genus Capsicum; species Capsicum annuum. The sequence goes on from NW_025835334.1 coordinate 1,133,246, forward strand.
TTGGTTTTAAAGTTCACATGATCCATAGAGCATTGTCATTCAAACAAGTGGACCATCCAACAAGTTCCCTACCTCTACATAAAGCAAATCCAAGACTAGCATGGATATCATTATAAGCAAAGAGGTAGTATAGAAAGGAATCAAGTGTAAAAGTATCATCCAAGGTGTTATTATCAATAAGAAGGACATTTGGCTCAAAATATATAGCACATAATGCACACAAGGATGGAATCAAAACATTTAAGAACATGTGACTTTTTTCTTTCAAATAAACATTTAAGAACATGTGACTTTTGTCTTTCAAATAACTTTCTTTAAGAGAGGGGTCACCAATTGTAAATAATTCACAAAGAAGGGGATAACAAGCATGGAATCCATCCAAAAGTGTTTTCAAGAGGACACTCTCTCCTTGACCTACATGTAGTAAAACCTTGGTCAAGATTGGAAACACACAATGTTGAATTCTCTTGGAAATTTTCATTACTTCCCTTCTTTAATGAATGCTTATCTTTATTGGAAATGCCTCTCATACACAACTTGGGTATATCAAGTGGGTTGTATATGCCCAATAAATACTTTCCATCAGAGGGAAGGATTTCAACATCCTCATCTAAACTTTGCTTGTCAACTAGACCAAGCATCAAGTTAGATGTATGGAAATCACTACACTCAAATATATCACTGGGTCAAATGGATATAGTGGTCATAGATATGGGTCTATATAACTCTTCTTTCCCCCAAACACTTCACCCAAATCAAAAGATATACTCTCCATACTAACATAAGCATCATCGAAAGCAAATGAAGAGTATAGAAAGGTATCACTCAAGTTAAATTCAAACAATGTGACCTCATGTATATACTCACTATTAGATTCAATATCATCACTATGAGTATTCTCAACAATAGGAGCACATAAAGTTGAAGAAGAAATGGTTTCCAAACAATTAATACTTTCTCTTTCAAGGGAAGAATTACCACCACTAACATCAAAGAAATCATTACTCAAGTCATCACAAGAATCAATCAATTCATCCTCATAACTATCAACAGGGGTGGGATATCGTACAAAGTATCACAACCACAAGCAATTTCATAGGAACAAACACTAATTGGGTTTCTTAACTATTCAAGAAAATCAAAGTTATCATCACCCGATTGATCATCCTTTTTCAAAAACTCACATTCTTTCCCTCAAGAGTACTCTCATCTTCAAGGAGGAGATTTTGATCTTTAGAAGGAATGTAGTCACACATAATGGGTTTTCATGTTGGCTATATCCCTCAAGATGATCTACACCATCAACATTATTCATACCACTAGGTTTACTAGGAGTGATTGTACCATCTTTAAACATGATATTGTACTTAAATAGAGATGGATAAATCCATGAAGAAGGATTAAAACTTGTAAGTTCACTCTCAATAAAACATATCTATCGAGTTCTGAAGAAGTTTCAAACACACAATCATCCCTATGAGTAAGACAAACAATAGGTTTCACTATATGACATGCTCAAAGGGTCACTCCTATTTACTTGACCAATATTTTCAACATCATTACTCACATGAGGTTCATTAATCATATCATAATCATCCTCAACTAGTGTACTAGTTTTACCCACAAGTTGGTCAAAATAATTTTCACAAGACAATGTACCATCATTCATCACATTGGATTCAATACTAGGTGGACTCAAATTAATTATACTAGAAGAGTCAATGAGGTCATCAGTAGGATCAACTAGTGTTTCTACACTCTCAACGGGTACATAATCAACAAGAGGTAAAGAATCATGAGACTCACATATAGATAAGCTACTACTCAGAATTAATGTGCTACTAGCCATAAAATCATCATTCACGTGTACAAAAGTGTAAGAGTTAGCTATTTTACCTTGAAGTTATTGAAAATATTCTTCTTTGCCTTGGTGTGAAGGTCCTTCAAGAGCCCTGGAAGAATCTAAGATTGCCCTCATCGAATCTTTAAAGGGAATCTTCAACTCTTGGTTCTTGTTCTCCTCCACTTCCCATGTTGGTACCTACACGCATGTCCTTGTTAAAGAAGGACAAACAATGTTAGCTCAGTTTGGTGGCAACTCCTCCACTTTACTCTTTACTACCTCTCTTTTTTCCTCTTTTAGGTTTCCACCTTGCACTCTCTTACTCCTCTCAATCTTTTATCTCTTAATTTCTTTAGCCTTGGAGTAAGTGGTCATATCTCTTTGAGATCTGGGAAGAATGGATGGAAAAAGATTATTTCTCCATTGGTCCTTTACAATCTTAGGCCAGTTTTATATATTTGGAACCTTATGTTGTGCAAACCAATTGCACCCAAGCATAAATATCCATGTTCCAAGGGGAATATGTCATACCTATCCTCCTCATAGTACCCACATTGGGTGAAGGAAACCTTCGGTCTCTCGAAAACCCTATACCCATCCAAGAAGTATGGAACAAGTAGAGGCTCTCGAGGTATATCTAGATGGTCAACCATGGGTGGAATGATGTAGTTTTTATAGCACCAATAATATAGCATACGGAGGCATCTCGGAATCCCACAAATGCTTACCTTTTCGGAGTGAACATTTCTTCTTGGATCAACATTATAAAGCTTGGTATACCCCATTGGTACATGGGTACCCCTCATGAGTTCTTTCAAGGCACTCCAAGTTCGGCCAGACTTCCTTATAGATTCCCACTACAACATTGTCGGACCTTGAATATGTTTAAGGGCACACATAGCTCTTTCCACTTTGCTCATATCATAATCCATGAAGATCCTTTCACACTCCCATTCCTAATCAAGATATTCTTTGGGACCCGATTCTCTTATAAAGATGGGGAGAGTAGAAAGATCTTGACTCCTACTATACCTTTCATATGTACCTTGATTCCCTTTTCCATACATTTAGGCACTAGGATAAGAAGAGAAAGATACAGTACCCCTAGGCTTTGGATATGCATGCTCTTTTATTCCCATGGAGCAACCTCTACTATAGTTAGCATAACCATTCACATCGATTCGACCTTGGTAAGAAGTACTACAAGATGAGGAATACAAAACTTCACAATCCTCATATACATTCTCACCATGATCCTCATAAGATTTTTAAATTAAGGGGTTATACCTTACATCACCTCTAAGCTCAGAGAGGGGAGTGTAATACTTCTCATATTTCCTATCTTCCTTTTAAGAACCATCACAAGGCTCTACATCATATCTATATGATACGATCCGAAACTGTGCCATGTCGTATGGGCACCTCAAGCCCACATGAACTGGAGGTCGCCCCGATAACCCAACCTAATTATCAATATAAATCACAAGGGTCGGACGAATACCAACCAAAAGATAAGATAGCGAAAAGCATACTACAAGTTATAACTTAACACTGTCTAAATACGTTATTAGATTCATCAAACTTTCCATTACATCTAAGTCCACAGTCATCCATAATACCTTTATACAAATCGATGTTTAGAAATGTATATGTTGGGACAAGCCCCCGACAATAGCCAAACCAAGTCAAAATAAGACTAGGTCTAAAGATAGTAGACCAAGAAGTAATGTCTTTTTGAAGAAAGGAAGCTCACCACTCCAAAGTCAATGCACGAACCACTTCGATCACCTAATCACTGCGCAGGAAGAAGATGCTACTCCGATCCCAATGTCGCGTAGGGACAGCATCCGAATACGATTAGCGATTGGAGCGCTAGTATGTAACTCAAGGATAAGGATAAAATAACATTATCATTTAAAGCCAAGTCATGACATCATTTTCAATCACATTCTTAAATACATAATCATACATATAGACATACACAACATGTTCAGATTATGCCACAAAGGAAACAAAACTTAGACAGCATTCTCATTTCACTTATTCCCTTATCATGAGGTGAATACCTTCAACCTTCCACAATTATAGATTCAACATTTCTCATTAAACAGGGGACTCGAACCACAAGCAATTCATTATGCGGGACTTGAACCACAAGCCATTCATTGGATGAGGGAATCGTACCACTAGTTATTTCATTAGACAAGGGACTTGAACCACAAGCCATACCATTGGGCAATCAAATCGAACCACAATCCATTCATTAGACTAAGGACTCAAACCACTAGTCATTTCTTGGGCGAGGGACTCGAACCATAAGCCATTCATTGGACAGGGACTTGAACCACTAGTCATTTCATCAAAATAGGGACTCAAACCACTAGTCATTTCATTGCCATTATTAGACGACATTTGAACTCTTAACCCCCTTTTAGTTCATGCATTAACATCCATTCAATCCATTTCACATTTAAGGGCTTGAATCATTTGCCCACATCAACACCATATGGGACCATAAGGTCTTCATGGGAATATTTATTGATTAACCACTTTATTAGGCGAAAGCCTTCATTCAAATCATCATCGAATTAAAATCATAGTCATCAAGAACCTTACAAGCTATTCAAGCTTCATTAGCCTTTCTATACCATACTTTATTCCACACACAATTCAAGCTCATGCTTAGGGACTTGGACCCCTTCCTTAGCCATGAACCAACATGATAATACTTTAACACATAACATGGATAACAATATATTTAACATAGCATTCATCAACCATTCATACTCATTGTGCCATTGCCCTAGTTCACAACATCATCAATATGTAACTAGACATTTTATTTAGATGTTTTCACAAACACCTTATGTGCATACCTTTATCAAGACCAAATTCATAGTAGAAATCATCAAGATTAGGGTTACTCAAGACCCACATATTGTACCACATACAACAAGCACCCACATATGCAAATCATCAACAATAACTTTTATAAACACAAGTCTAAACACAAGTCAACATAATTCTTCATAAGGCAACAAAACCCGTTTCACTTGATTTCACAATCACCATGTGCATTACTAATTAAAGTGTAAAGTAGATGGTTTTAGAGCTAATTAATAAGGTGAAGAGTTACATGCCTTAGACAAATTGATTCACCAAGATTCTTTACTTCATTTGCCTCTTGAAGATCACCCTTGAAACCCTAGCCTCTAATTCTTCACAAATGAGCTTGAGAAAACATTTAAGGTGTTTTATCCATCAAAATGGATGTTTAGGAGGCTAAAAACACTTATATAGTGAGTGGACTTAGGGTTTTAGGTGTAGGAAATGACTACAAGGACCTTAGTTAAAAGTTGGAAAATGAGCCTGTGCAGAGGTACTACTCACTTAAAGAACCATACCCTAGGGTACGAGTGGTACCCTAACAGGTACCCTAGGCTTGTCCTAGGTCACCTACACTTGTTAGGGTACAACTACACACCCTTGAGTCTTATCCTAAGGGTATAACTCATGCCATAATTCATACACATCACCCGTACCAAAAATAGTCCACTTTTGATTGAGGCATCACTCAATACGATTGTTCTTGGTACAAATTATAACTTAAGGTATGATTAGTTTGAGGCTCACTTGTATCTAGGAAAGTAGTGACCCTCACCACACTGCCTAGGTAATGAGAGGGTAGGGTGGGAAGGATACAACTCATATCTAAGGGGTACGACTAATGCCCCTACTCGTACCCACCCCAGTGACATCAAACGAAGAAATTTCTCAATGGTTCAAAGCCTAGGATTTTCAATTCTCCACCACTTGGATCATTCATCTGTGAATGATGGGTAAGGGAAATATAAACACAAGTTAACACATAATAATACATTAAACTAACCTTTAAACATGTTAGAACAAAGCATACAACAAGGATACAATACACATTACAATCGTTATTACTCAACCAGAACAAAGCATACAAAAAGGATACAATACACATCACAATCGTTATTACTCAACCATTCATTTCATTCACCATGGGGTTCACACCCATCATTTACCAAAGCCACTTAGCTTCTTCAAATATTAGGGACTCGAACCCATTATCTACCAAAAACATAAGTCAAATAAAAAAGATTAACACATACCTCAATCACGAGTTTCCAGAATGAAAAATGAATATGGATACTTGGACTTCATTTCCTCTTCTACCTCCCAAGTCGCTTCCTCGAACTTTTGGTTCCTCCATAGAACCTCTAACAAAGCCACTTATTTCATTTGTAACCGGTGAACTTGATGATCCAAGATCCTCACTGGGATATCCTAACAGGACAAAGAGTCAGAGATATCAACATCCTACAAGGGAATAACCAACGAAAGATCACCCACACATTTCTGCAACATATAGACATGGAATACCAGGTGAATGGAGTTCATGCTAGACGGCCACTCCAACTTATAGGCAGCATTTCCAACCCTCTTCACAATCAAGTAGGGGCCAACATACCGAGGACTAAGCTTCCCATTTTTACTAAATCGTATCACTCTTTTCATTGGAGACACTTTCAAGAATACCCTATCGCCAACACTAAACTCTAAGTCCCTACCCCTCACATCCGTATAGGACTTTTGGCGACTTTGAGCTATTTTCAATCTATCATGAATCATAGTCACCTTCTCTAAGACTTGGTGAAATAAATTGGGTCCAAGCAATTTACCCTCGCTAAATTCGTACCACCCAATAGGAAATCGACATCGCCTACCATATAATACCTCAAAAGGGGTCATGCCAATACTAGAGTGGTAACTATTATTATAGGCAAACTCAATCAAAGGAAAGTGGTCATACCAACTACCACCATGATAAATCACACAAGCCAACAACATATCCTCCAATGTTAGGATAGTCCTTCTCGCTTGCCCATCCATTTGCAGGTGGAAAGCGGTACTAAGGCACACTCTTGTACATAAACCTTTTTGGAACGACTTCCAAAACCGAAATGAGAATGGAGGACTATGATCTAAAATGATCAAAACTAGAGTACCGTGCAATTTCATGATCTTCGCAAGATACAACATAGAGTAATCTTTCATCGAGTAATTAGTTCTCATGGGCAAAAAGTGAGAATACTTGGTCATTCTATCAATAATGAACCAAATAGAATCGTAATGATTTTGAGATCGAGGAAGACTGACAATGAAATCCATATTAATTACCTCCCACTTTGATTCGGGCAACACAATTTCTTGTACAAACCACCAAGCCTCATATGCTCAACTTTCACTTGTTGGCACACCATACACTTAGCCACATAACTAGATACATCTCATTTCATATTACCCCACCAATAGAACTCTCTAAGATTATGATACATCTTGGTGAAACCGAGATGTATAACGTACCGAGATTCATATGCCTCGGCCGTAATCATGAGCCAAATTACTCTTGATCTTCATCAAGTCGGGGTCTAATACTTGCTTTTACTTTATCTCAACCACAAGAGACGATTGAGATACCGTATGCAAAATACATCACCATCCTTGGAGTCCACAAGTCAAACTCCAAAATTTTCCAAATGGCGAATGTCCTTCACCAATCCCCGTTTTTCCTCATCCACATGGACCAAACTTCTCATGAATAATCTACTAAGAGCATCGGCGACTACATTAGCTTTATTAGGGTGGTAATGAAGACTTAAATCATAGTCTTTAAACAACTTAAGTTGAAGACTCTTATGATCGGAAAAGATATCAACATGAACCCCATAGAGATAATGTCGCCAAATCTTTAATGCTAAAACTATGGCTAACAACTTTAAATCATGAGTAGGGTAGTTCTTGTCATAAACTATCAATTTCCCAGAAGTGTAGGCCACCATCCTACCATGTTTCATCAACACACAACCAAGGCCAATTCGAGAAGCATCACAATACACCACAAATCCATCGTTACCTTTGGGAAAGGTCAAAACAAAGCCAAAGTTAATTTATCTTTCAACTTCTCAAAACTACCGTCACATGCATCCAACCACAAGAACTCGACCTTCTTCTGGGTCAACTTGGTCAATGGGGCAGCTATAGTGAAGAAACTCTCTACAAATCTTCTATAGTAACTGGCTATACCTAAGAAGCTCTGAATATCAGTTAGAGTCGTAGGTCTTGGCCACTTTTTAACCGTCATAACCTTTTGGGGATCTACCATGATCCCTTCAGTAGAGATAACATGACTAAGGAAAGCTACGGCTTTTAACCGAAACTCACACTAGGAGAACTTGGCATACAAATTATGATTCTTCAAAGTTTACAACACGGCACAAAGGTGATCGACATAATTTACCTCGCTCTTAGAATAGACTAAAATCTCATCAATGAATACAATGACAAACATGTCCAAGAATGGACGGAATACCCTATTTATCAAGTCCATGAATGTCATCGGGGCATTGATCAACCCAAAATACATGACAAGAAACTCATAGTGACCATAACAGGTTCTAAAGGCAGTCTTAAGGATATCTGCTTCCCTAATTTTAAGCTGATGATAACTAGATCTAAGATCAATCTTAGAGAAACACTTCGCACCTTGAAGTTAATCAATTAAATCATAGATCCTAGGAAGAGGGTACTTATTATTTATTGCTACTTTGTTCAGCTGACGATAATCAATGCACATAAGAAGGGAACTATCCTTATTGCGCACAAACAACATAGAAGCACCCCAAGAAGACACACTGGGATGGATGAAACCTTTATCTTGGAGGTCCTTCAATTGCTTCATACGCTCATTTAGCTCTGCCAGAGCCATTTGATAAGGAGGGATAGAAATCAGTTGAGTGTCTGGAACAAGATCAATCCCAAAATCAATTTCCCTATCGGGAGAAACACCGGGAAGATCATCCCGAAACACCTTGGGAAACTCATTAACCACAGAAACAGATTCTAGAGAAGGCTCTTTCGAGTTAGAATCTTTAACTCAGACCAAATGATTCAAACACCCCTTTGAAATCAACCTTTGGGCTTTAAGATAACAAATGAATCTCCCCTTAGACACTAAGGAACCACCTTCCCATACAATACTCATTAGGGAATTTGAACATGACCCTACGAGTCTGATAATTTAAGGAAGCATAACATGAATGCAACTAATCCATCCCCAGAATGACATCAAAATCGACCATGTCCAACTCTACCAAGTCTATAAGAGTGTCTCTATAACCAAAAATACCACACACACCTTATAGACCCTTTTAGCAATCACAGAGTGTCCTACCAGGGTAGAAATAGAAAAAGGAACCGATAGACTCTTGGGACCACAATCAAGATGCACAGCCATATACAGGGTGACATAATAAAGTATAGACCCTAGATCAACCAAATAATATACATCACAGAAGAAAAGTCTCAACATACCCATGACAACATCGGGAGACACCTCAGAATCCTGGCGAGTAGCTAGTGTATACAAGCCGTTTCGGCCAGCGTCGGTGTCGAAAATAAAAGAAGAAGCAGACATAGCACCCTTTAGTATAGGGGTAAATAGAGTAGAAATAGGGGCCCTACTGGCCCAAGGAGCCACCTGTGAAGGGAACTCACATTGACTATGCCCGATCTGACCATAACTAAAACATCTATTCTGCCCCTTCTCACAGTGACCACGATGACTCTAACATAGAATCTATAAGGAGGGCGAGGTGGAGCCATCTAAAAACCACTAGCCTAGAATTGGGCACCCTGTGCTCGGAGCCTACCACTAAACTGAGACCGATGATTACCCACCGACCATGAGTAAGGAGCATAAACCTAGGAGAAAGAACTTGAACTCCCCTACTTCTATCTAGACCACTTACCACCAGTTCCACCACTAAACTCGTAAGGTTTAAACTTTTTTCCTTGCCTTTCACTCAACTCAAATTTCATCTTTTTCTCTTTTTCCACTTGTTGCATATATATGATCAACCTAGAAATGTCCATACTTTCGATCAACAAGGCCGCCGTGCTCTCAAGGACTAACTCATGGGACAATCCCAAGACAAACTTATGTATCTTATCCCTCATGCTAGAGACTATCTTTGGAGCATACCTTGACAATTGATGGAATTTAAAGGCATACACTTGAACAAACATCCTCTCTTGCTTCACGTTCAAAAACTCTTTCACTTTTGCTTTCCTCAACTCTTGAGGAAAGAAACGGTCTAAGAAAGCCTCAAAGAATTCTTCCCATATGGCGGAACTAGCATCAACACCTCTAGACAACTCCCACCCCCGTACCATTGGTATGCAATATCTTTTAATTGGTAGGAAGAAAACTTAATGGCCTCAATCTCCGAAGAATGCATGATTTGAAAGATCTTCTCCATTTCATTAACGAAGCCTTAAGGATCTTTCTCAACCTTCATACCTATAAATATGGGAGGGCTCAACCTCATGAATTGGCCAATCCCTGTGGCCTCAAAAGAAATGGTATCCAAACCACCATATTCAGATTAAGAAGCTACTAATTGAGTCAAGAGGTTGATAGAGCAACGAAACTCGATATTTGTAGCATCCCCTTAAGGTGAAGGAATAGAAGGGTCACTCTCACAGTCGGGGTTGGTGGGGACAAGTAGAACCCCACAAAGATAGTCAGATATTGCAGCCCTAGCTCGGGTTTGAACTCCACAAGTTGGATGAGATCATCCATAGGACCATCAGTCGGGGCAGAGGTGTTTGCCTAAACCTCAGATCTTCTTAGAGGCATGATCTAAAAGATAGCAAAAGGAAATCAGAGTAATCCAAGACCTTAGACTCTATAGCTTGACATTGAAACACAAGAAAGGGAAATATTTTCAAAAATGTCTCGTAGCCCTTCTTTCATAAGTGTGGCGCAGTTCACACCCATAAAAGAGACTCTACTTGACATGGTATTGTGGACATCCAACTGACCATTAACCTAGGCTATGATACCAACTTGACATGACCTAAAACCGAGCCATGTCATATGGGCACCTCAATCCCATATGAACCAGAGGTCTCCATGATAACCCAACCTAATCATTAATATAAATCACAAGGGTAGGACAAATTTCAACCAAAAGATAAGATAGTAGAAAGCATACTACAAGTCATAACTTAAACTTATCTAAACACTTTATTAGATTTATAAAACTTGCCATTACACCCAAAAATCCGTAGTCATCAAAAATACCTCTATACAAACCGATGTTTAGAAATGTATCTATTGGGACAAGCTTCTGACAATAGCCAAACTAAGTCAAAATAAGACTAAGTCTAAAGAGAGGAGATCGAGAAGGAATATCTTCTGAAGTAAGGAGGATCACCACTCCAAAGTCAATGCACAAACTGCTTTAATCAACTAATCACTACACAGGAAGAGAAGATATTAATTCAGTCCCTATGTCATGTGGGGACATCACATCCGAAGACGGTTAGCGGTTAGAGCACTGGCATGTAACTCAAGGATAAGGATAAAATAACATGATCATTTAAATCCAAGTCATTACATAATTTTCAATCACATTCTTAAATACATAATCATACATATAGACATGCACAATATGATCATATTATGCCATAAAGGAAACAAAACTTAGCAAGCATTCTCATTTTACTTATTCCCATGTCACGAGGTGAATTACTCTGACCTTCCACACTTATAGATTCAATATTTCTCATTAATCAAGGGGCTCAAACCATAAGCAATTCATTAGGCAAGGAACTCAAACCAGAAGCCATTTATTGGACTAGAGAATCATACCACTAGTCATTTCATTGGGCAAGGGACTCAAACCACAATCCATTCATTGGACTAGGGACTCAAACCACTAGTCATTTTCTTAGTAGAGGGACTCAAACCACAAGCCATTCATCGAACTAGGGACTCAAACCACTAGTCATTTCATCGGACTAGGGACGCGAACCACTAGTCATTTCACCGCTATTATTAGATGATATTTAAATTCTTAACCCATTTTTAGTTCAAGCATTAACATTTATTCAATCCATTTCACATTTAAAGGTTTGAACTATTTACCCACATCAACACCATACGAGACCATAAGTTCTTCATGGGAGTATTCATCGATTAGCCACTTTATTAGGCCAAGGCCTTTATTCTAGTCATCATTCAATTCAAATTATATTCATCAAGACCCTTAAAAGCCATTCAAGCTTCATTATCCTTTCTATACCACACTTTAGTTCCAAACACAATTCAAGTTCATGCTGAGGGACTTGGACCCCTTTATTAGCCATCAACCAACATGGTGATACTTTAACACATAACATGGATAATAATATTTTTAACATAAAATTCATCAACCATTCATACTCATTGGGCCATTACCCTAGTTCACAATATCATCAACATGTAACTACACATTTCATTTAGATATTTTCATAAACACCTTATGTGCATACATTTATCAAGACCAAATTCATGGTAGAAATCATCAAGATTAGGGTTACTCAAAACCCACATGTTATACCACATATAACAAGAACCCACATATACAAACCATCATCAATAACATATATAAACACAAGCCTAAGAAAAAGTCAATATTATTCATTATTATGCAATAAAACCTTTTTCATTTGATTTCATAATCACCATGTGCACTTACTAATTCAAGTGTAAAGTACATGGGTTTAGACTTAATTATAAAAGGGAAGAGTTACATGCCTTAGACAACTTGATTCACCAAGAGTCTTGACTTCACTTTGCCTCTTAGAGATCACCCTTGAAACCCTAGCCTTCGATTCTTCATAAATGAGTTTGAGAAAGTATTTCGGGTGTTTCATCCATCAAAATAGATGTTTAGGAGGATACAACCACTTATATAGTGAGGGGACTTAGGGATTTGGGTGTAGGAAATGACCACAAGGCCCTTAGTTAAAATCAAGAAAATGAGTTCGTGCAGGGGTACTACTCACTTAAAGAACCTTACCTTAGGGTACGAATGGTACCCTAACTCGTACCCTAGGCTTTTCCTAGGTTACCTACACTAGTTAGGGTAAAAATACACACCCTTGAGTCTTATCCTAAGGGTATGACTCATGCCATATCTCGTACACATCACCCATACCAAAAATAGTCCACTTTTGATTGAGGCATCACTCAATACGATTGTTCTTGGTATGAATTATAACTTAAGGTATAATTGGTTTGAGGCTAACTTATATCTAGGAAAGTGAGTGACCCTCACCACCTTGCCTAGGGTACGAGTGGAGAGGGATAGAAGGATTTGACTCATATCCAAGGGGTACGACTCATGCGCCTAGTCGTACCCACCCAAGTAACACTAAATGAAGAAATTTCTCAATGGTTCAAATCCTAGGTGCTTCACCATAGTCACTGTAAGAACTAGGATTATCATTCATCTCACATTCTTTCAGAATAGTAGCCCTCATTTTCATCCAACTCTTTATCATGGCTATATGCATAGCCTCTATAATCTCCCTCTTCTTCGTAGCCATAACTATCTTTACCATAATCATAGTTTCCTATGTCGTAGTCATAATTATATAAGGCTATAAAATACATACATCCTTATATCACCTTGTACCTACAAAATGAAAAAACAAGATTAGTAGTAAAGCTCCTCACCAACACTCGTATGAATCTCACCTTTGTGAACCTTATAATTGGAGCGGCGAATGTTTAAATTTGCTTATACTCTGGTGATAAATAAGGGGTCAATCTCTACTTGAGGACAGAGTGGATTCTTGTTTGAATCAATCAAAATAAAAAATACTGAAGGACTTGAATCAATAAATCACTGTGAATTGAAAAGAGAAAAACTTAAATGAGATTAGATGACTAAAGAAATGGGACTCAAGAACTAATCAATCAACTTAGTAGATGAATTACTTAGTTGCTGAGTAGTTTAAGAATCAAAAGATAAGTTTCAGAATCAAGACAATGAAATTAAAGAATCAAAGCTTGAGCAATGGAGTAATTTGAGTGTTGAATTGAGTTTGAAGGCTTGAATTTTGCATTTGGAACTTGATCTGCATTAGGAGAGGTTGATCTGTGTTTGGGGACCTACTCTAACATGTAGGGCATAGGTCCAAGGCAGCCTAGATGTAGGTGATACTACTTTGTGGAGTTGCAATACCTTGGGCGCATTTGTAAATCAAGTTGGGCGCCCCATGCCTTTAAATTGGCTGAAATGCCCTACTTGATGTCCTTTGTGTCCTCTTTTGTTTGAATATCCTTTGGGATATCCTTAGATGCCTAAGTAAAAACACTTTTTCACTACTTTTATTCTTTCTTTTAGGATCAAACACCCAAATTTGCTAGAAAATGTCAACTTGAAGATAGCAATTTCTTCAAGAACACACAAAGAACACCAAGAACACTAATCTAACTTTTTCTCCGAAGCTCGAAATGAGTTGAAATTTTGAAAGTAAGTACTTTCAACATTCTAAGATCATTCCAAACTTCATTTTACCAAAATTCTTCACCCAACACTTCAAACTTGTGACCAAGTTCCAAATATTCAATCCAAGCTTCCAACAAGGATAAAACACTCAAATAAGCTCTCATTTGGATCATATTTGATTTATAGACTCGTATAGAGTTAGAGAACACAAATATAACACTAGAAACACAAGAAAAAATACAAAATCAAAAACTCAAAATTTGACCTCAGAATAAAAACGTGAATAGTAACTTTTTTGTGATTTTTCAAATTTTTAAGACAACTAGACCCAAGATTGACTTTGTAGGAACAAAATCAAGCTCAGCTCTAACAACAAATGATACGAGAGTAATTTACGATGATGAAAACAAACACAAACACTAACAAAAGAATGAAATCAACAAACAGAAAGTAAAAGGATAAAAAGGTTAGATGATAGAAAGATAGATACAAGAAGATAACAAAAGGGCAACCAAAGGGTATAACAACCCAAACACCTCCCTTGTTGATTACCTACTGAAAGGGGGATCGGATCTCCCTAACAACCACCGTTTCTAAAAAAAGTTCAACATTGACTTATCCAAGCAGTCAACACTCCCAATAAAGCTTTCATGAATTCATCATCATCATTAAACTAACTAACTAAAAAAACTAGCAACCAACTATTTATAATTTGGCAAAATAATATATAATTAGGGCCCAACAGTGACCCAGATGCAAGAAAAGGCCCACTAGGGGTTGTTTTGACCTGCTCTTGAAATGCTAGAGCGGATCTAAAACTCCTTGGGTGCATGACCCTTCCAAGGGGCTTCCGAGCCTCGTTTTGCACTCCTTTGACCTCGTTAAAGTCCTTTGACCCTTATTAATGGTAATCTTCATCTATATGACATCTTTAATAGCACTAAGGAGTCATACGTATCTTATCTAAAGGTCCAAAGCCAATTTGTCTTATATCATAGCAGGTGAAGGTGCATCGCTTAAGCGACCTGTCTTATCACAACTCGATTTACGAGTCATGATGGCACCTACTAAAACCCACCAGCAGGAAAGCCAACATCATAGCCCGGAGTTAAGGTAACGGATTACTTTGGTAGAAATGCCCAACTGGGCCCAAATACACAAATACAATTATAATCAATAATGTTCCACCAATAGAAGACAGTCAAAATACGGATACCAATCCCACGGCCTGATAATATCCGTATAAGAGGATCTAAGTATGATAATAGGAAATACAAACCGTAAGTCTAAAATAGTCAATACATCCATCTTAAATACAAATGACTGAATAAGTGTTGAGGTCAATGGGCAACTCAAAACTCCGGAAGCTTACCCTATCTCTGGAAGATCAACACTACATAATTGTAACTCAACGATGGTAACTAGTACTCGGGTTTGCACCAAAAAGGTATAGAAGTGTAGTATGAGTACCAAAACAATGGGTACTCAGTAGGCATCATCGGTCGACTGAGCTAAATCATGATATAAGAAAGATATAAAGCAAGATAATATCTCTAAGTCAACGTATAGATTCGAACCTGAATCATCTTCATTATTATTGTATAAAATAAATAATCAAACCAGAATGATAATACAGCATATCATATTAATATACGCCAACACCATCATATATAAGGATTAAATGATCCGATACATTAAAGCAACACTAATACGATTACTAACACATAAATACTAAGTTGGCACAACAATATTCATTCGAGCATAAAGTAAAAGAACTCACCATGGCATCCCATACCACCGAAGAGTACACCCCAAAGAAGATGAACTAAAGAACCCATCGCGGTGTCCCATACCACCAGAGAGTGCATCAAAGGATTAAATCATCAATGTGTATAGATTATAACCAACTTCTCCTTTTCCATGGTTTTCAATATTTCCACCTACGGGTATTTGCCCATATCCATAATCATCAAGTAATACCGCAATTAAATAACATATATCAAAGTAATAATACCCATAACCATATCACTATATAGATATCTATCTTATCAATATACTTTACCTACTCATTATTAGCTAACCAATGATTATTAATAAACTACCAACTCACTAGTCATCAGTGACCTCTAACTATTACCCTAACCAGTTCCTTACATAATCCTTATTCACGGGATTGCATCTAACAATTATTCACTAAATAACCAATATTCAACATCCATTCAAGATTCACTAATGGACCATAGACACCATTTAACCAATGCTCATTTGTAACAATCATAATCGTACTAGTCACCAGCTCGAAAAGGCCACTAATCATCATTTGAACACTTATTTTTCCATCAACTAATGTCTTTTATTATCTAGCATCATTAATCTTTAAATCCTTATTTAACAACTAATCGACTTTATAACCTAGTCATCAATATCACTAACCATCACCAATGCTAACCTATTATAATCGTTAGCCACGTAACAACCATATATGTTAGTTACCCTATTTCAGCTAAATAAGGTTCATTAACTAGTTCTCAAGAGTTCTAGCCATCAAGTGATATAAACACATAATAGCCAACTACCTACCACATGGCTCATTATAATAGGCAACATTTCTTAATTAATCCATTTATTCAAGGGTAAATGCACCACCCAGGTGAATTCTTAATTCTATACCAAATTTTGCTTACCAACTAGGCTTAACTCAATATTTGGCATATTCTAGTTCTACTCACTATATAGCACTAACATGAGCTATCCCACTTAGTAAGTGATTAATATTGAAGAACTATAACCGACATCCTAAGAATAACATCATATCCTCAAAGCACATACGAATGTAATCATATAAAGGCATAACCACACATAAACATATATATGCTTACCATACATAACCATCATTATATCTTTTGGACCTGTCTGTCATCATCATATCATTAATATATCCTTCAAACTTGCCAGGAATTATTAATATATCCTCCGAACTTGTTGGGTATCATCATATTATCAATACATCTTCCGAACTTTCTGGGTATCATCACATCGTTAAGATGTTCTCTGGACTTACTGGGCATCATCAATATATTCTCTAAACTTATTGAGTATCATCATATCATCAATACATCATTTGTAATTGTTGGGTATCATCATAATATCAATATATATGCAATCAAATCAATAATAAATGCAAGCCCCACCAGGGATAAAGTAAAAGAGAAGTAAGGAAAGACATACCATCATACCTCATCATTCATTATGAACATAATATATTAATAGGTGTATAAATATGTATATTTATATGCTATGAACACTCAATACATTATCGGGCTTAACATAATCATTAGCATGGTCAAATATAAAGCCATAGTTATATCTTTTAAAGCCCTTTTTTATTAGCATGATTCATATTATTAGCACACAAGAGGATTGTTAGTACAGACATTAGTTAGCCACTAGGCTTGAACACAATATGAGTAATAACATAATCCGTAGCTTACGTGATAATTTAGTCAATGGCTTAAGTGATAGCATAGTCATGGGCTCAATCTATAAGACATTTCATTGCTATCCAAGCATTATCAATAATTAGCAACCAATCATGCACATCATTTCTAATACAACCATCATGAATAAACCATTTACTGGGGTTAGCCATCATATTACCAAAGGCACATCCTATGCATTTAACAAGTATGTAGGTCAGTAATGAAACAATATAGTCCAAGCTTAAGGCATGTCAAGCTCCACTTCTAATACCCCAAATTTCTCTTCAAGTCTAACTTCTACCCGAGACTAATCTAAGCCATCTAAGTCATGTCTTAGAGGTTTATCTATCCACAGTACTACTCTTAATTCATCCAAAGCAACTAGGGAAATTTCCACAACTATGCACAACTAAGGTCAACTTACTCTTTAATATGGGTGACAAGGTCACTCCCATCTAACTAGAACAACTAGAGCATTCTCATGATATTCATGAGATAATAAGTCCAACTAACCAAGGTTCTAGTCTATAAGCCAAGTATCACACTTTATGAGTTCAATATCCTAAGTGGTTCAACTAGTCCCAAGCATTACCATCTACCTTTACAACACCTAAACCTCCCCCCCAGTCTTAAGAAGATATCAAAGTCATATATAATAAAGCTCAATCTAACAAGAAGTAAGCCTAGACTACCTCAAATTTGAATATAGCTCACAAACCGACAACCTTTGCTTTCCCTTTTCATGAAGCTTATTTAAGGAGCCAAGCTATCAAAAACACAATCTATGCATTATTATGAGAATATCAATGCCCGTATTGCACCATTATGCTTCAAGTCTAAAACAAAACCAAAAAATCCCAAGTGGATCCCACATATAGAAAATGAGTTTTCGAGATCAACCTATTGTTCAAATACCATTAGGGAGTTATATCTCTTAAGAATTTGGTGCAAACCAAGAATATTTAGGATAAAATCAATCCCTCAAGCCATTCGGAGTTTTGGGTCAAATAATCAAGAATTCAACACTACTATAAATCATTCATACCATAGATTCATTTTTAATCATGAATATGCTAGTTATTCAAACTCCCAATCAACACCTAAGACTAAATTTGCGAGCTACACACTCTATTAGGGTTTATTGGACTCAAAGAAATATCAAAATAGTTAATTCTCGACAAAAAAGGCATTTAAATACCCCTTCCCAGGTCCTTCACTAACGCGATTGCGAGCACGCAGGCCACGATCGTGAGCGCACAATCCACAATCGTGAACATACGGGCTGCGATCATGACATCACTTTTAAGATTCACCCTTCGTGATCACAGTACCTTCTGCTGCACTAGATGACAGTTGAAAATTTGAATAAATTCCAAGTCTCGGCCAATACCTCAGGATGCACCCGAAATTTAATATGAGAAAACAAAATGTGAAACCATACTAATTTTGATATTTTATACGTATTGACTAGGTCAAATTTTCCATCGGAGGTCATTTTGATCAATATGGGTCCCACATCTAAATTTCTAATTTATCAATATTTCGACCAATAGGTCAAAATAAGTTCGGGTGCAGCAGGACCCCGAACCAAAGGTCTAACTAACCTAAAATTGATATTCCAGAGTTGCTGGTGTTGTTAAAATTTACATCTGATAATGTTTTACTGAGGGGTTTGCTTGGTGGCCATTTGGAACCAGTGATGACTAGGTAAATAGTTCTAAAAAACAAACGAACTATCCGATAATCGAACCATCAGTTACAATAAGTCATAAATAACTTGGGTAACTATGGAAAGCTCTAACAAAAAAAATAAGTGGAGTCACAAAAAATGACCTGAAGAGTCGCTACAGGGCTAAGCCCCGCAGGTATCGCTTAAGCAATGCCTTTGGTGCTAAAGATATGGTCGTTTAAGTGTCCAAAGGTTGCTAAAGTGATAGTTGGTAGTAGTGACCAGTATCATGTAAGGACACTAGGTAACTTAAGCAATGACTGCTTAAGCGACCCGACGTCTACTTAAGCAACACCTAGACACCTGGGGAGCATATAAAAACCCCTCTTATCTTGATTTTTCTCATTTTTGACCCATTCTCAAGTGTGTAGAACCCTAAAGAGTGTTTAAATTTTGGAGAATCATTAGTGGGTAATTTTGGAGTGTTCATAGTCTTGATTAACGCATTTTTTTTCAAATTCTTGGTAAGTTTCATCAAACTCCATGGCTAATTTCTCATGATTTCCCCAAATTCCTTAAAATATTAGTGGATTAATTGTAGCACCATTTGAGCTTGGAATTAACTCATTCTTAAGGTTAAATGTTCCCTGAGCATGGAGGAACATTTTGATAATTTCACAAGTACGATTTCGCAAACGTGCCCCACATGGGATTTTTACATAATTTTGGACCCAAAACATAATAATGAAAAATTGGTGTAATTTTTCTAGTTTTGATGAATAAATATTGATTTTGATAGCGTGGCACTTAGCAGAAGCTTCTCGAAAAGGGAAATCAGTGGTTTAGTAGATTCTTTGGGGTTTTCTTCGGTGTCCAAGTTGGCTAGGTTTACCTTCTTCATAGATTAAGCTAATTTTTAGTATAATTATGATATTATGCTAGATATGGGGTGGATTTTAGGTATTAGAAGAATGATTGATATTATTAGTCTTATTTGGACTGTTTAGGCTATCTTGAAATCGTAATTTAGGTGAAATTAAATTGACTTAGTTGCTCATGTTTTAGGTAGAATTGACTTATTTGCTTATGTTTTAGGTGGAATTGACTTAGTTTCTTATGCTTTAGGAAAAAATTCTATCATAGGAATAATTACGGCTTGTTTAACATCTAGAAATGAATTAGATACCTTATCCTACTTTGGGATAGAATTTTTCCTAAAATGAATTTTGAGGATTAGAAGTAGGCCTCTCCAACCCACCTTAGGTCAAGACTTGTGTTAACATTTGTAGACTTATATACGCATGATAAACCTTTATTAATGATTATTTTTGGGACATTGGGGAGATTGAATACTTAATGATTATGCTAGTTTACTATTCGATAGTTGGTGCTAATTTCAGACAAAACTCAGTGATTTATTGATATGGTTTATTTGTATGGATTATTGATATGAGTTCTAGTTCAAGTCTAGCGATTCATATGGTTTATTAATATGAGTTTTGGTTTAAGTCTGATAATTGATATGGTATTGATGATATGAGTTCAGGATCAAGTTTGATAATTAATGATGATATTGATAATATGTGTTTTGGTTTAAGTTTGACAAATAATATTACAATGTTGATTCTATTGAGGATGTTATCATGATGATGATGATATGAGTTTTGGTCCGAGTCCGTCATTGAGAGTTGGGTTGATATTATATGATATGGATTGTTTGATGGTTATAGGTGATATTTAGTTGATTTATAGATCTTTGGTTATCTATTTTTCTTTGATTGTACCCTTCGGGCTTATGGGGACCCGTATTGGGTTATTTAATTGTTCGCACTTTCTAACTTATGGGGGCTAATTTTGTAGTATTAACTTTGTTTTATTTTATTTTATGTTTGTTATGATTATTTATATATAGTGTTGGATCTTATTCCAACTTTTTCCTTTTAACTTGACTTAGCTTATTTTATCTTATATCTTATTGTATTTTTATCATG
This sequence comes from Capsicum annuum, assembly GCF_002878395.1. NCBI lineage: Eukaryota > Viridiplantae > Streptophyta > Magnoliopsida > Solanales > Solanaceae > Capsicum > Capsicum annuum. Next base: position 1,154,602 of record NW_025835334.1, read on the forward strand.
ATTTAGCTTAGTCGATCGATGATGCTACAATGACCCTTGAGGTCATTTTTATATTTTAGCTTATCTTCATTGTTAGAGATTTTATATAGTTTCCCCAAGTCATTTATGACTTATTGGAACTAAAATTTCGGTTATCGAGCAGTTCGTTTGGTTTTTAGAGCCAATTCCCTGTTTTGAAGTCTTTAATAGTTCCAAATGGCAGCCGAGCAAAAACTTCAGTCAAACGACCTAGAATGAAAATTTTTACTATTCCAATAGCTCCAGAATTTTGATTTTAGGCAAGGACTCTTGGTTTGAGTCTCGAGGCACCTAGGCTTATTTCGACTTATTGTTGAAAAGTTAAGAAAATAAAAGTTGGGTGTGGGATCCACTTTTTAGTTGAAATGATCTCGAATGGAAATTTTGACTATGTCATTACGTCCAGAACGTCAAATGTGGTATGGTAGCATAGTTTGTTTGCACGTTTTGGTTTTAAAGAATCCCAAAAATTCGATTGAAGTCCATTCCAAACTTAGAAAAATTTGGGGTAAACGCGATCGCAAAGGGTAAATCACGATAGCCATATGAGATTTATGACATTGGTGGTAAATCATATTAGCCATATAAAATTCACCCTTAATCTAGCTAGTTGCAAGCCACGATTATTGTAAATAGCGATGGCAACTGTATGTACAGTCTTAATATGTTGTGATAGCAATAACCGGGTCGTGATAATGATACCCAAGGACCAGGTATGGGTATAAATAGACCCTATATGCATGATTTTCCCATTCTTCATCCATTCCAATGGAACTAGAATCCTAAAGAGTGAGATAACTTGAAATTGAAGTTTGTGGGTGATTTGGAAGCTTGTCTAACACTTATTTATGCGATTATCTTCCAATTTGTGGTAAGACTTTACCCTTTTCATAGTGGATTCTCTCATTTCTTGTTCAAAAATTCCAAAACTTTGGAGTCTTGATTTTTTCCCCCAAATTAGCTCGGCCTTTACTTATTTTTTAGGGTAATGATTCCTAGAGCATGAGAGAAGATTGGCTTGATTTTGGAAATACAATTTTTGTAAGTGGGATCTAAATGGGATTTTAGTATATTTTTGGACCCAAAGCACAATGGTGCAATATGGGTATCGTTATTCTTGTATTGATGAGTAGAATGTGATTTTGATAGCTTAGCATCTTGTGGAAACTTCTCAGAAGGGGAAAATAGTGATTTAGCAGATCTTTTGAGCTTTCTTTGGCGTCCAAGTAGGTTAGGTTTTACCCCTTGTCAAATTTAGCTAATTCTTGGTATGTTCATAATATTATGTTAGATTTGGGATGATTTTTAGGTGTTATAAATTGCAATACTTAGGATTAGTTGGATCTTTTAGGCTATTTTGGATATCATTTTGGGCATGATTAGCCTAGTTAACCATACCTTAGGTAAAGTTGACCTTGTAGGCTTATGCCTAGGTTGGAAATGGTTTAGTTACTCTTCTGATAAGGAGATTACTGTAGTCACTTAAATTTAGGGCAGAATTGACCTTAGTTGTCATTCCTTTGGTGGACTTGACTTAGTTACTCCCTATTAGGAGATATTACTATCCTAGGGCTAGTTATGGTTTATTCAACATCTTATAATGGATTTAGATACCTTAGCCTAGTCTGGGGTAGACATTGTTTGGTAAAGTATTTCAGGGATTTAGGAGTGGTCTCTTGACCACCTTAGGCCAAGACTTGTGTTAGTGATTGAAGACCTTTCACACACTTGTATACATCTAGGAAATATTTATTTATGATGATTAGAGAAGCCTTGGTACTTTATGGTTATGATGGGTTGACTTTGGGAGTAACGGTTATTAGTTATGCTATGAATAACTTAATGATTAAGCAAATGATTAGCTAATTAAATATGTTATTCAATAAGTTCTTGATTTTGATATGGACTAATCTGTTGATTAGGCTATGGATTGGGCTATTGATTACGCTTAATACTATGCTTATATATATTATATTAGCGAATATGTTATTGATTATTCCAAAGATCATACTTATTGGCTATAGTAGCGACTATTGATTATATTAGCAATTACGATAATAATTATGCTAAAGATCATGCTTATTGATTATATTAGAAATTATTCTATGGGTTATGCTAAAAACTATGCTTAGTTATTATATTAATGGTTATGCTATTGATTATGCTAGAGATCGTGCTTCTATTATTATTAGTAATCATGCAAATAGTTGTGCTAGAGGTTATGCTATTGAATACTCTAATGATTATGCTACTTGCCATGGTAATGATGATAAAGTTACCGGTATAAGTTCGAATATTGATTATGTTATGAATTATACAATACCAGTTTAAGTCCAAATAATGATAATGATACTGATTATTTATATCCGGTGCAGTCTAGAGGATAGTTATGATATGATGGTATTGGTGATGATATGGAGAATTATATCCATGATGATATTTATGATGATGTTGTTGATTATACCTACTATTTTGAGTTTGGATATACATATTATACCATGATGATACACTCCTTATGATATGATGATATCTGGGTGTGAGATTGGCAATAGTGATTCTAGCTAAGTCAAAATTTGAGAAAATGGTTATAATGTGGCATGATATGAATAAATTCTAGTGATGCCATGAATATATGATAAATGGTGATTTGTTGATAAATGATAATTAGTTGACGTATAATGATTAGTGATAGTTAATGATTTAGTGATAATTAGTGATTACTTGATAAATAATGACTAATTGATAATTGATGGCAAGCCGATAAATGATGGTTAGTAGGTAAATAATGGATATAGTGTGGCATGACTTGGATGAATTTTGGTTGCATCATGAGAGTTATTAAATGACGGTAGCGGGTTAAACTATCTTGTTTGTACCTTCCAGGCTTATGGGGGCTTACGATGGGTTATTTACTTTTCTACACTAAATGGCTTATAGGGGCCAATTTTGTGGATAGGATTGCATGTATTGATGCTTTAAGTTATGTTATGTCATGTTATTATTTTGGCTTACTTACTTATCCATGCTCAGTGATGTTGGAATGGTTATCAGTTTTGTCTCCTTACTATGACTTAATTATATTATCTTACATTTTATCGTACTTATATCTTGATTTAGCTCAGTCGACCGATGATGCCTGCTGATTACCCATTGTTTTGTTACTCATACTGCACTTTTGTACTTTTTTTGTGCAGATTCGAGCACTAGTTATTGCCTGATGTCACCCAAAACTATACCTCAACTAGAAGTATAATGCGGTCGATTGCAAATATAATAACCCAATAAGGTTGGGTTCGATCCCACAGGGAAAACGTGAATAGCTATTTGTCTTGATTTAATCCACAAGTAGTACAGGAAAGTAAATGGGGGAGGGGTTTTGTCATCAATTGCAAATAGTAACCAATTCTTGAGTGCTTTCGAGTTGAAATCAATATGAGATGAACGATAGGCCTGTGTTCCCCCTGGCTTCTCAACTTCATAAATATCTCGTGATCAACCCAACTGTTCTGTTGTTCTATATGTAAAGCCTACAAGATAAGTATTATCAACTGTCGGATAAGCTAGAAAATAAATTTCACCCTTTTTACATGGTTATCGTATCAGAGTGTTGCCTTGTTGCCCCTTGCTACAGCCTCGGTTACACTTGTTGGGGTAGGATCAAGTGATAAGATGTAATAATTGATTATCGCATCCCAAATCACTATCTTAATCTTCTTTTCCTAATCGCAAGCTTCTTAGTCATTGAATAGATGCGAGTACAGGCAATCTCAAGAATTTACAGCTGCTATGAGTTCAATTATTGCAAAGAAGAATTAAGATATATTCTGAAATCCTAGATTAAATGAGCCTCACACTTCTTCTACGTAGCTAATCCACTAGGGTTCCCATAACCCTAGCTAAGGAGACTAGCCTCTTATGTTTATTCAATAAACCATGATTATCAATGAAGAACACATAAAATTAATTGCACAAGAATAAGATGAATAAAATCCAAAGTATTTAATTGAATAAAACCCTAAAATCTCAAGAACAATTGTAAAAGCATGTAAAGAATGTTCAAGAGTGTAACCTAATAAAAGATAAACCCTACGCTATTTATAGTATCTCAAAATAACATAAAAATTCTATTAAAAATGGGAAAGGTAAAGTTAAGTCAGTAGTCGGTAGTCGGTACGACTCGATCTTCACTCGTATCCTCAGCTTATGAGTCGTACCTTGCCTTTTTTTATTCGTTCCAGTGTCTAATGCTCCCAAGGCTTCAAATCTCTATTTATCATATGAATTCTACTTACGAGTTGTACCTGAGTGTACGACTCGTGTCCTTCATCTGTATTCACCTGGGACTTCTTTCTTTCCAAGTCTTGAACACAAGTTTCTATACGACATACCTATACTAGTTGTACTCAAACTTTTGACTCGTATACTTTTGACTCTTCAACTCCTAGATGGTAGCTTAGATTTTGTTATGCTCATGACTTTAGCATATAACTCATATCCTTCCTTATGGATTTGGATGCTTGAGTAATATCTTCTATATACTTGGCTCCTGGATTTAGGTTTTGGTTAAGTTACTCATATAATTTAGTATACGAGTCATACCTAATGCTTACAACTCAGGTATTGACTCATATACTGATGAAAGTTGGTCTTTTTCAGGTTTTTTTCTTCTCTTTTTGTTCAAATACTATTGTAGACCTATTTTACCTGAAGTTCACACCAAAGTGCATCATATCCAACAAAACACCCTAAGTTTATGTATAAATTCACAGTTTTAAGCATCAAAAGTATTGTGTTTCCAAGTCACATCAACACCTTCAACTTAGACTTTTGCATGTCCTCAGGCAGACAAAACCACATTACTATTTTCTAGCACAGAGTCTATGCTTAAATAGAAAGATCTCAAGCAAACCCATGACAGTGATTTTGAATTAAATTTCAATCTTGTTGTTCCCCTCTTAATTTTTCAAATTTTCAACTCAATTTTGCATAGATCAATTTAGCACATGTAGAAACATGAAAGAATCCGATAATGCATTACATTAGCAATAGACACTTCGTAATAGACATGCTTTACATCGATCAAACAATCTAGCAACCTCGCAATATAACCCATGTGCACTCACAGTTAAGGAAATCCCATTCACTCTTCATGGATAGACTATGCTATTTAGGGATATAACAAATGACTCTCTCACACACAAAGAAGCATCACTGGTGTGCACAAAATACCATAGCTTGCCCTTATGCTTTTTTCCTAAGTTGTCAGACAGTCATAGTACGATCACTATAGGACTTTATTTGGCTTGTAACGTAGTCTTGGTGCTGGTATGATATCTTTTGAGATTCATTTAATGACTAAGCCTCCTGGATACTACGCTCTTCTTGGGGTCCCCTACTTTTGATTTTTTTATTTCCACCCTTATGTCTCCCTTTTTTCTTTTAAGCACATTGCAGTTGGATCAGGTGTGGCTTTCTAGCACTTATTTTTCTTATTCATTTTATTTTGCTATTCATTGCACATTTCTTTGTTTTCTTTTCATCACACCTGCCCATATTTCAACTATTTTTCTTCTACCCATTATCTTCATACTCGTTTTCCTCTTATGCACCCCTATAATATCCACCCTCAACTTAGGTGATTTACTTGAGTTGAGGTGCACCGTGTCCACCGGAGGACTAGGGCCAACACAGGTTCATTGTAAGTTAAACGGGAAGGTGATAGGTGTAACAAGAAAAATTAGTCTATAAAGGCTCAAATGTTTAGATCAAGGGGATTTATTCCTTTGGTTAAGGCATTTTAGGCTTAAGTGGACTCATGCAACGATGGCCTATGATAATCTCCTACTTAACCATCCTAGACCTAGGTAAATGCAATCGAGCAAGTTCTAGATTCCAGCACCATCGGGAATTCAGTAAATCTGACACACATTTGTACAGGGCTACACTTTAGGTACTAGTCATCCAACTATACAATTCTTTTGTCCCAAATTGTACTATACTTAATCCTAATGCCATTAATCACACACTAAGTTAAACAAAAATTTTGAGGGGGCTCAATATTTTTAACTTTTTTGATTCTTTTCAGCATAAAGTTAACATCACTTTTCACAATAACATTTCAAAAAACAGGAATTTTTCATCAATCACAAAGTAAATATCAAAATAGAATCAAAATCTTTCAATACATGATAAATTTTTCAAAATCCATCAATCATAATCAAAAATCAAAAAGCCATTGCCATAGGCAAGCTGATCTACTCCCTATCTCAGCTACCCCATCAACCTGTAAGTCATAACAGACTTTTAGTGTTAGCTACATCTAAAAATTTTCAAACTGCTCTGCAAAGTTTTCAAAATAACTCCCACCCTAAACTGAAGAATGTCCCACTTTCCCCAGTGCTACTAAAATAAAATAGAGTAAGGATAAGAGTCATACCTAGGCGCTCAAGGTGCCAGAGCATCAATATCAAAACGTGGGCCCTCGGGTCATGTCCCACTCTCGTTAGCTATCTTTTTAATAATCGGTTCTAAATCAAAAAAAGTTGGAGGCAACCCAATAACCCCCATAGCATCAGTAACTAGAGCTCTCGACCCAGCAGCTCCCATGGCCATATCCTTGACTCTCGTCTCTTAATCAGCCTCATCCTGGATGCTCTTGAGTCTGGATTTCTTCTCAACTGCTTTATCTTTCCTCTTCTTTTTCTTTTTATTTTTTCTGGTCTCCTCAACAGGTACAGCCGTCGGATCTTCCCAAATGTTAGGCACCTCGACTGGGGGAATCACAGTCTCCATAACTAGCTCAGCAATAATCGGCCTCTCATATAATTGAGTGATCATCTTCTTTATCTTAGCAATCTCTGCTCGGACATCACCAATATTGGGCGACTGCCCAGTACCTAACTGTCGAGTAATCCTCAACTTCTAGGTGCCCTTGAACCCGCCTATCTTATGCCTCAAACTGTCAATCAATCTAACTTTATACTCCGCCCTCCATATGGCCTACCTTTACAGTGAGTGTAGCCATTTGGGTCACAATCTCCATCCAAGCATACTGAAAAATTATCATAAGGCATAGACTGGACTGGTGGTAAGGTATTAGAACTACCCTCTGCATCTTTATGTGCAGCATCAGTCAGTGCACCTGCTTCTGTAGCCTTAGCTATAGTAGGGGACTCTAACTGATTATCTTAAGGGAATAATCTCGCCATAACATCTACTCCCAGCCTCATATGTCGAGCCAGAGGGTTTGCCACATCACGAATTAGCCCAATGTCAAACGTCCTTTGGGCCTCAATCATCTCATCAATCTCGGGTATCTCTACAACTCCCACTGCTAAGTAAGTTTGAGTAATCATGCAAGGGTAGGCCAATAGTGCCTTCTGACCCCTAAAAGCCCTATCTTTCATCTCTCATGCTAGGAACACGCCAACATCGAATGCATAGCTGACTGTAAAATGTTCTATCATAGCTTTCAAGACTGGGCTTAATATATCACTCTAGTAGTCAGACATAACCTATATCGAGCTAGTGTCCACCTAGTTTTACCTTCAAAGTTGAGGGTAACCTTCTTGATTTGCTATGAATCTCTCAAACCACCTTCCACCGAAGTTGCATGCATACTATTCAAAGCTATCCGCTCTAACATCCATCTAAACATTACCAACTTAATATTAGTACCCAGTGACCATTTAGTTATCTTCCTTATCTCCATTATTCGGTAGTCTATCTTAACTGTGTTGGCCAAGGCTTGATATTCCAGCCTATATAGAGATCTTCCTATAGTTTTGGAAGAGATATAGAGTCAAACTCCTCTAATCATAAGAGATATGATAGGCTTACCTCCTTTCCATTACTGGACATATGGATATTGCCATTGAAGTTCTCCGTTGTATGCGATATAGAACTCATGAACCAGTACCTCACTGTATCAACTTGATGCTCTCATTATCCAATCAAAACCATAGTATCGGAAGCTTTTTTCAAACTTGGGTAGTTCATCCATCCCTGTAGTAATCATTTTCCTCTCTGGATATAACACCTCTTTTATCTTACCACTCGGTAGATGAAATAGCCCTGTGTTAAATATTTTTTGCATGTTGGAGTACCCCAATTGTTTAATGATGGGCACTGGAGTAGGATCCAATTCTAGTGGGGGGTCCTATCTGTCTATCGGAGTAGCATTTACCTCGGGCCCCTTAGCTTTATTTAAACTCTCTTATGCTAAACTAAATTCAGCTTTTTCATCATCATCATCAACAGGATGAGGTGTATGTAGAGGGGACACAGTCGTATTCTTTCTCCTCGGTCCCTTTGGTGGTGGTGTTCAGATTCATGAGGGACGATCTTCTTCCCCTTTTCCTTACCAGCTGTTTATTCTTTCTGAACAGCTTTATTGATGTGGTTCTATCATATTCTTCTCTACTGCTTTTCGACCAGCTTTTGACAAAGCTGGTTTCTCACTTTCTATTAGTTTTTGTTTGGTCACTTTCTTAGCACTTGGTTTGGAGGATAAAGCATTCTTTGGAGGCATTATACCTACAAATACACTATTAGTAGTAAATAAGAAAAGAAAAAAACAAAAAATATAAAACTCAAGTTCAATGTGTTTGGTTTGAGTTGGGCATGAGTGGTGGGAACAGTTCGTATCCATCAGATATAACTCGTATAACTGAGTCATAGTTTAGACAGTGCATGATCTTTGTTCACTAGTCTATTTATGACTCCTCCTTACCAGTCGTATCAAACGGGTATGACTCATGACCAACAGTTGTAACTAAGTTAGAAACATTAATTCTATTTTAATTTGTCCCAGGTGGGTATGATTAATGTATACAAATCGTATGGTCTGGATACGACTCGTATGGTTGAGTCTTATCCATTCCAAAACTTTGAATTTTTTAAATTTCCATGTTATCAGTGGGTACAAGCCTCAGTACGCCTCATGTACCGATGGGTACGAGTCGTAAGGAGTCTCGTATCCACTACAACATAGAAGTCCAACTTCAATGTTTGACTCCAATGAAAATTCCCAAAGTACCCACGCCAAATTTTTAGCTATATCCAGCACTTAACACATATAGACATCAAAATCCTTTCCTAAAACCTAAGTCTACCCCTATTTCTAAATTTCATCACAAATAACACAAATAGGGTACCAACAAACCAAGAAATGTAGAAATTCTACTTAGATAATGTTTACAATAACACATACTACTCATTTCAACTTGCAAAATGGCAAAGAATAAGTTGAGAAACTTACTTGGTTAGTGGAGTAGTAGATTTCAATTTTGATCTTATTTGCCTCAAATTCGAGTTAATCCCAAACCAATTAATAATTTTGAGGTTGTTGGTAGTTAATTCAAGTTGAAAATAAGTGGATTTTGTGGAGTAAAGTTCAAAATTAGCGTGAATTTTATGCGGGTACGAGTTAGAGTCGGGTGCCCGATCGTGTATATTTGTACTCTTTAAATTGTAGGTCTGGGTTGGGTCACACAAGAGTTGACCTAGTAAGATTGGGTACAAGTGGTGTATATGACTCATATCCAGGCTTACGGGTTAATTCTTTGACTCGTATAGTCTGTGTTCTGAAGTGGATACGATTCTCAGTTATGAATCGCACCCAAAGAATATGACTCATATTGGGAATCGTATTAATTCTAGAGAATTATACCTGCTTTTAATTTTTCTCCGAGGTCTATACGACTGCTGCTCATGATTCGTACCGTATAGATACAACTCATAAAGAGTCTGTATGATAACTTCTTTACTTCTCTGTATTTTGTCTGCATTCTTTTAGTCCTGCACATTGAATAAACACATTACCCTATAACTAAAATATGTACAAAAACATGGGTTGCCTCTCACGCAGTGCTTGATTTAATATCGGTACACTCCGTGGCTAAGTTGGGTAATCATATTTCACCAACTAGCCTCATGGGTTACACCACATACAGCACTTGATTTAAAGTTACGGAACAATGCAATCTCTGTGATTACTCGTAATTCATCAAGATCAATATCAGCTACTTCTTTTACCTCTTCTATATTTCCATATAGTGCTTAACTCGTTGTCGATTTACCTTGAATGGGCTTGCACCATCCTTCTTTATTTCTAAAGAACCATAGGGATACACCTATTTCACTGTGAATTGACCATGCCATCATGAATTTAGCTTACCTGGAAACAAATGAAGCCTGGAATTGTATAGTAGCACTTGGTCACCCTTTTCAAAAACCCTCTTCTCAAACTTGCGGTTGTTATGCAACTTTATCTTCTCTTTATAAATTGCTGAACTTTCATATGCCCGGAGTCAAAATTCATCCAACTCATTAATGTTATTCAGCCTCAACTTAGCTGCATCCTTCCGCTCTAAATTCAGTTTCTTCAACACCCATAATGACTTATGCTCAAGCTCAATAGGTAAATGGCAAGCCTTGCCATACACCAGCTGATAAGGTAAAGAAACTATGGGGGTTTTGTAAGCTGTGCGGTAGGACCATAATACGTCACTAAATTTCTTTCCCAATCAGTCCTATTAACATTCAGAGTCTTCGCTAATATGGACTTAATTTCTCTATTGGACACTTCAATTTGTCTACTAGTCTGCGAATAATAAGGTGTTGCCACCTTGTGATTCACTCTATATTTTTCAAGTAGACTTTTGAATAGATGATTGCAAAAATGTGACCCTCTGTCACTAATAATGGCACGTGGCATACCAAATTGAGAAAAAATATTCTTTCTCAAAAATATGGTGACACTCCTTGCTTCATTGTTAGGAAGCACAATTGCTTCTACCCACTTCCAAACGTAGTCAACAGCCACAAAAATGTACTTCATGCCACACGAACTCACAAAAATTTCCATGAAATCTATGCCCCATACATCAAACTCTTTCAATTCTAAAATAGGGGTTACAGGTAATTCATGTCTTCTAGAAATAGTACCTTTTCACTGGCATTGATCACAGGTAGCAGCATAGTTATAAGCATCTTTGTATATGGTCGGACAATAGTAGTCTTATTGCAGGATCTTATGAGCTGTGCGGGCCCCTCCATGATGACCCCAACTGGCCATGAATGAAATGCTTCAAGTATGCTCATCATCTCAACTTCGGGTATGCATCTGCGAATGATTCCATCTACATAGATTTTAAAAAGATAAGGTTTATCCCATAAAAAATTTCTTGCCTCGTTCATGAACTTCTTTCTCTGTTGATATGAAAAATCTTCTGCAACAAGATCTCTTGCTAAGTAATTTGCATAATCTGCAAACCATGGAATTAGATTTTGGGAAGTTGTCAATATCTATTCATCTGGAAAACTGTCATCAATCTCCAATCCCTTAGCAATCTTCTGCATAGCTTCCTCCTCTTGCCTAGAAAAGTGATCTGCAACTTCTTTTTCTGTGCCTTTTTTATCTTTCACCTCAAAATCAAATTCTTGCAACAGCAGCACCCAACGACTAAGCCTCGAATTTTCATCCTTCTTATCCATAAAGTATTGTAATGCTACATGGTCTGTGTGCACAATCACCTTTGTCCCAATCAAGTAAGATCTAAACTTTTCAAAGCTAAAAACCACTGCCAATAACTTTTGCTCCGTCACGGTATAGTTTTTTTGAGTAGGATTTAGTGACTTACTAGCAGAGTAAATGGGATAAAGTATCTTTACTTTTCTTTGGCCTGTATAGCCCCTAAGGCCAATCTGCTAGCATCACACATAATTTCGAAAGGTGAAGACCAATCAGGGGATAAAATGATTGGAGCAGACACCAACTTCTCTTTTAGGCTTTCAAAAGCCTTCTTACTGTATCATCAAAATCAAATTTTACCTCTTTCTTAAGAAACTTGCAAAGTGGACTAGCAATCTTCGAGAAGTCCTTGATAAATCGCTTATAGAAACCTACATGCCCTAGAAAACTTTGAATTTCTTTTACAGAAATTGGATAAGGTAATTTTTCAATAACCTTAATCTTCATCGATAAACCTCTATGCCTCTCTTGAAATTTTATGCCCAAGCACAATTCCTTCTTTGACCATGACATGGCACTTCTCCCAATTAAGTACGAAGCTGCACTCTTCACACCTTTGTAGAGCTTTTTCTAAGTGAAAAAAAAAAGTCATCAAAAGAATCACCAACAACTGAAATATCACCCATAAAAACTTAATAGCGTCTTCGACCATATCAGAGAAAATGGACATCATACCTTTCTGAAATATGGATGGAGCGTTGCATAGTCCAAATAGTATTCATTTGAATGTAAAGCTCCCATAAGGACATGTAAAGGTAGTTTTATCTTGGTCCTCATGCACAATAGTAATCTGATTATAACCTGAGTATCTATCAAGAAAATAGTACCATCATCTATCAGCTAACCGATCCAGCATCTGATCCATGAACGACATAGGAAAATGGTCCTTCTGAGTCCATGTATTCATCTTCCTATAATATATGCACACTCTTCATCCAGTGACTGGTCTCATAGGTACAAGCTCATTCTTCTCATTAGGTATGATAGTTATTCTGCCCTTCTTTGATACGCAATGAATCGAACTCACCCACTTGCTATCAGCAATGGGATACACTACTCCAGCATCCAAACACTTGATTATTTCTTTCTTCACCACCTTTTGCATGGGAGGATTGAGTCGATGCTGATGTTTAATAGATGTAACACAATCCAGCTCACGCTGAATTTTGTAAGTATATAAACTAAGTGGAATACCCATAATATCAGTAATGGACCATCCAATGGCGCTCTTGAAATTCTGTAACACAGACAGTAATGTTTCTACCTCTGACTGGCTTTGATCAGCTACAATAATAACTGGTAAAGTATTGTTATCCACCAAAAATGCATATTGCAAGTGAGATGGAAGGGCCTTCAACTCTAAAACCGGTGGTTCCTCAATGGATAGGCGAGCAAGTGGAGTAGTTTGATTCTTAAAGTCTAGATCAAGCTTCTTTGGTGCATAATTATAGCCATCACCATATAATGCACCCACTAACTCTTCATACTCCTCAATAACTTCAGAGTCGAAATTCATAATCACAGCCGAAAGAGCTTAGACACCTAGCCTCTCTTCAACAAGAATAATCGTATTAGAAACATCATCCTATAAAGTAACAGCATCAACATCATGGAATGAATCTGTCTCCTTATCATCTACATCAATCACAGACACCACTCTCAATTCATCAGGCTGCATTATATATTTGCATACGTTGAATATCACATGTTCAACATTGAGTCGCAGCATCAGATATCCTTTTTCTAGATCAATCAGTGTCCTACATATAGCTAAAATAATCTTACCAAAATAATTGAGACTTCAAAGTCAACTTCACAATCTAATATAATAAAATCAGCAGGAAATATGAAAGAAGACACTTTAACCAAAACACCATAAAGGATACCAACAGACTTTGTCACTATCCTGTCTACCATTAATAGTCTCATGGTAGTTGTTTTGGGAGCTCCCAACCCCAACTATTTGAATACAGAAAAGAGCATAAGGTTGATGCTAGCCCCCAAATCACACAATGCTCGAGTGAAGTTAAAAGACCTAATAGTGCAAGGTATTATGAAAGTGCCAGGGTCTTTCTTTTTTTATACCAAAGATGTAGTGTCTACAGCACTGGAATAATGAATATTGTCAACAGGTTCATAACTGACAGACATTTTCTTGGTGATTAAATCATTTCTGAATTTTGCATATCCTGATATCTGCTACAATGCCTCTATAAGTAGTATGTTGATAGTTAACCCTTTTAACATAGACAAATATTTCTAATACATACCTTCTTATAGATTTTTCTCAGTCATTGTGGATAAGGAGGAAGTGGTCTTGGAATGGGCTTCTACACAGGCTTTGTAGCCTTTTCTTCTCCTTTATTCAGCTTGTTGCTGCTCTCAATATCAACTGGATCATCCTTACTATTCTGCTCATTAGCTATGGTTATAGGTGGATATATAGTAACCTTACCACTCTAAATGGTAATGGCATGACATTGACTATCATTTTTAATATTTACCACTATATTTCTCGGAAGAGTGCAAGGTTGTATTTGGTTTACTATGGCTGACATCTGACCAAATTATTGTTCCAACTTCTTGATTTCATAGCATATGACTCAACTTTCTGGTTCAATCCTGACAGATCAGCTTTGATATCCTTCAAGCAGTTTTCTTAACTTTCTTGTCCTTTGACCAGCTTGGCCAAAAGTGTCTCTATTCTGGACTTTGTATCTTGATTACCTGGTGGAATATATTTATCTCTTCTCCTTATAGTCATCTTTATGCCACCAATCACCATCTCTGTCTCTACTCATATCTATGTATCTATCATTATAATAGTTTCGACCCTGATTCCCTTACCCTTGGGCTCAGAAATTCGCCAATCTACGATCAAGATACTTTGTCTTTTCTTTAGATTCAATCTCGAATGGTTTGGAGGTAGACCCCTATTCCACTACTGCATTTACTTTCTCACTACTCATTAACGTAAATTATTTTATAAGTAACCCAATATCTGTATAAAGTTGTGCAACTTCTTGTGCTACCATGTCATTCATTGCTCCATAGTTATTTATTGCTCCAATAGCATTTGTACCACACCACATTTTGAATCTTGAGTATGCCATCCTCTATTGGTAACCTCAATATCATCTACCATTTCCTACGCAGCTTTCCAGTAAAGACGTATAAATGTTCTTCCTAAAATAGTATCCATCATAGCTTTTGAACTATTATTCTATGGTCGATAGAAGATCTCAGACAAGTTAGATCCTATGATTCTATGGTTTGGTAGCATGCTAAGCTTCTTCTTGAATTGAAACCATGCCTCACACATAGACTCTACAAGTAATTGTCAAAAATTGTAAATTCCATCCTTCAACTATAACATCCATGCAGGAAGGAAGAATCTGCTCAGAAATTATATGTTCAACTCATGCTAAGTAGTGATAGATCCTCTTGGAAGTTCCCCTAACCATAGAGATGCTTCTCCAGTTAAAGAAAATGGGAACAACCTCAATCTTAATGCTTCTTGATTAACCCCTGGAATATTAAAGTTTGCACAGATCCCGAGAAAATTTGTAAGGTGTATGTTTGGGTCATCCTTAGCAGCTCCTAAAACCATACGCTTTAGATTTAGCAATTACATCATAGCACTAGTAATATCAAACTTCACATTAGGGGATAATGAAGGAGGAATAATGGCTCCAGACTCTATAAGCTCAACATAACCTAGATCTTCTTTATCTTTCTCATATGGTCTAAGTGTTGTTATGTATGGAGCCCTTCCTATCTAAACTCTATGACCAACAACTTGTCTCGGCCATACCAGTCCTTCTTGCTGAGCTACTACCACCTCTGTAGCAAGTCTGGCTTTTTCTACTTCTCTACGTTCTTGCTCTAATAATTGTTGTGTCTATAAGTCTGTAATATTTTATGGATATAATGGAGCATGCGAGAGTTCCATATTTGGGCCCACAGGTGAGGGATCTTGAACCTCTTCATGAACTTGCCTTGATATCCTTCTTGGTGTTTGAAGGATTCTCTCTAGTTCTAGATTAAACGAGAGTAAGGGATTGGCTCTACTCCTCATACTTGGCATACACTGAAGTATGCCAAGGCAAAAATGAAAAATTTAAAACCCATGAACTTCACCAATTCAATTTACAACTCAACCGTCCTCCCCGACAACGGTTCCAAAATTTGATATTGCCCAAAACTACACCTCAACTAGAAGTATAATGCAGTCAATTGCAAATATAATAACCCAACAAGTTGGGGTCGATCCCATAGGGGAAACATGAATAGTTACTTGCCTTGATGTAATCCACAAGCAGTACAGGAAAGTAAATGGGGGGTTTTGTTATCAAACGCAAATAGTAACTAATTCTTGAGTGCTTTCGAGTTGAAATCAATATAAGATGAACGCTGGACCTATATTTCCCCTGGCTTCTCAACTACATAAATTTCTCGTGATCAACCCAACTGTTCTGTTGTTTTGTATGCAAAGCCTACAAGATAAGTATTATCAATAGTCAATTAAGCTAGAAGATAAATTTCACTCTTTTTACTTGGTTATCGTATTAGGGTGTTGCCTTGTTGCCTTTTGCTACGGCCTCAGTTACACTTATTGAGGTAGGATCAAATGATAATATGGAATGCTTGGTTATCATATCCCAAATCACCGTCTTACTCTTTTTTTCTAATCGCAAGCTTCTTTGTTATCGAATGGATGTGAGTACAGGCAATCTCAAGCGTCTACAACTACTATGAGTTTAATTATTGTGAAGAAGAATTAAGATATATGCAGAAAACCTAGAAAAATTAAGTCTCACACTTCCTCTATGTAGCTAATTTGCCAGGGTTCCCACAACCCTAGCTAAGGATATTAGTCACTCATGTTTGTGCAAGAAACCATGAGTATTAATGAAAAACACATAAAATCAATTGCACAAGAATAAGATGAATAAACTCTAAAGTATTAAATTGAATAAAACCCTAAAATCTCAAGAACAATTGTAAAAGCATATAAAAGAACATTCAAGAGTGTAATCTAATAAAAGATAAACCCTAAGGTATTTATAGTATCTCAAAATAATATAAAAATCCTATTAAAAATGGAAAAGGTAAAGTTAAGTCGGCAGTCGATACAACTCGGTCTTCACTCATATCCTCAACTTATGAGTCGTACCTGCCTTGTTGTATCCACTCCAGTGTCTGATCCTCCCAAGGCTTTAACTCTTTGTTCAGCATATGAATTCCATTACGAGTCATACCTGAGTGTACTACTCGTGTCCTTCATCCGTATTCACCTAGGACTTTTTCCTTTCCAAATCTTGAACATTGGTTTCTATACAACATACCTATATGAGTCATACTCAGACTTCCGACTCATATACTTTTGACTCTTCAACTCCTAGATGTTAGCTTAGATTCTATTATGCTCACGACTTTAGTATACGACTCATATCCTTCCTTATAGCTTGGATGCTTGAGTCGTATCTTCTTCATACTTGGCTCTTTGATTTGGATTTTGGTTCTGTTACTCATATAATTCAGCATACGAGTCGTATCTAATACTTACAACTTAGGTGCTGACTCGTAGACTGATTGAAGTTGGTCTTTTTTAGGTCTTTTTCTTCTTTTTTTGTTCAAATACTTATAGACCTATTTTACCTACAATTCACACCAAAGTGTATCATATATAATAAAACACCCTAAGTTCATGCATAAATTTGTAGTTTTAATTATTGAAAGTGTCATATTTCCACGCCACATCACCACTGTTAATCGATGTTCATGTTGTATTAATTTTAGGAGATATGGTAAGCTCGTAGAGTTAGAGTCGCCCATTTTGTTCTTACTTATGTCTAGTCTTTAGTTTCATAACAGATTGTATTAACTATTTTTGACAGTTGGGTTGTATTTATAATTGCTCTTGTATTGGTTGTACCAGGTCATGGAGTGGTATCTATGTGTTGATTATTTTTTAAAATATTTCTATTACCTTGCTTATTTCTTATGTTGGATTTCCTAATTGGCCCTTTTGGGGCATTTCCACCAAGTTAACCCATTGTATTTAGCTTTGAGTTATGATTTGGCTTACCTACTGTCCTAATAGAGTAGGTACCATCATGATTCCCAAATTAGGTCATGACAGTTACCTATTGATTACCCGTGGTTTTGGTACTCATACTACACGTTTCTACCCTTTTAGTACAGATCTAAGTATTAGTAGTCATCGCTGATGAGGCATTCGTGCTGAGTTGATTTTGGATACAAGGTGAGCTCTCAGAGTCGGAGTTGCCACTTTTTTCCTTCTATTATCTATGTCTAGTCTTTCAGTTCTGAGATAGGTTGTATTTGACTATTTTAGTACTTACGTTTTATTTATAGTTGCTTGTCTATCGTTACTACTAGGTCATGGGCAGGTTGTTGATGTTTTATCTATCTATTAGTCTATTATGATTGTCTTATTACTATTATAAGCCCTTAATTGTTGATTTTCGGCTTTTAGGCCATTTTTCACCAAGTTAGCCCATTGTTTATAGCTTCGAGCTATGGTTTGACTTACCTACCTACAGGATAAAGTAGTTGCCATCATGACTCATGGATATAGTGGTGACAAATTTGTATTAGAGCCTAGGGTCACCAGTATTGTTGGTACAAGAGCAAATTCCTAGTAAAGTTCTATGGATTAGAACGATAACATCTATTTCCTATCTTCGAGAGGCTATAGGACATTCTTTGGAGTTCTTCACTTTTCTCACTCATTTTATGCTAAGATTCTGAGTTGGTTTCTAAGGAACATGTCTACTTTCACTCTTTTACAAATAGCTAGGACACGTGCTACCGTGATACTAGACAAGGGTCTCGAGATCATGCCTAGGGATACCATCATTGTTCATAGATAACCTAAAGATTATAGAAAACCTAGGTATGTGTCCCAAGCTAGGTCCAGGATAAGGGGTCTTCACTAGACCCTATCTCTGCTCTTGAGCCAGAGATTCTTCCACCCCAGACAGCGATGGGCTAGGGACCAACCCAGGCTTTACCAAGATTTATTTCTTCCTCGGTGTTCAAGGATTCTTTGGTTTAAATTTTGGGATTGGTTGGTGGTGCACTATCTAATAGTGCATAGTCGATAGATTAGAGTGGTATTGAGGTAGAGGCACAGCCTGTAGCTATAGATTTGAGGTCTCTCCAGCGTCGATGGTTGTCCAGTTGATAGTTGCCCAACTGTTATGTCTGTAGAAAAGCAGAAGATGTTGGGTATATTTTTTAGATTGGCTCTTTCTAGGTTGTCTAGTGCACCAAGCAAGGATACGTATGAGTTCTTGATTTCTTATAAGGATAGCATCCATAATTTCAGCCAAGTTGAGACGCATATGTGGATTACACTACTTATTAGTGGGCTTGGCTAATCAACATTGGTGGAGAGGTTATTTTAATTCTAGGCTAGCTGGATATCCCTCATTAACATAGACTCAATTCTACGAGATCTTCTTAGAGAAATATGTCTTATAGTTTTAGGGATCATTTGAGTGATCAGTTCTTAAGGTTAGAGTAGGGATCTTTGACTTTTGTGGTGTATAAGGATCGATTTCATGATTTGGATAGGCATGCTACTTCTACTCTGACTTCTAAGTATGTGAGGGTTTGTTATTTTGATTGAGTATTGAGACTCTCTCTTCACAAGTCCACATAGAGTTTGGTTTTGTAAGTGGTTCTATTGCTGAGGTTTTTGATCATGTTTAGTCAGGAGGAGATACATTACTAGGCCCAAGGGGGTAGTGATAAGAGGTTGTGATATTAGGGTAGTTTCAGTGTGAGCCGTAGCAGCTCATGGTTTAAAGGTAGTAGTTCTCAAGTTAGGTACCCTTTACGTTAGTCGTATTGGCATTAGGGTCAGTCTAGTAGGCTCGTTCAGGCCACACTTTAGATTATCGATGAAAGCTAGTCTTGTTTTAGTAATCGTCCTAACCATGGTAGTGGTTTATTTTGAGAGGTTTGTCTTCTAGTTATTCTAGTCATGTTGGTTATTCCAGGTTAGTCGAATCTTCTAGTTTCAGTACAGCTCCTGGGGTATATTATGGTTGTGGGGATTTTGGTCATTACTTAAGGGAGTGCCCCAATCATGGAGCGATGGTTCCTTTAGCTTAGAGTGTTCCGTTGATTCGAGCAGTTTTACCCCCAGTTAAAGGTAGTATACATAGTCATACGAGTGGTCCTTAGGGTGCTCTTAGAGGTTCTCAGGCAGGTAAAATAGGAGGTCGGTTAAGAGCCCAACCAGGTGGTTGGCATGGTCAGTTGTATGCCATACATACTAGACTTGAGGTTGAGTCTTTGACTGTTATTATCAAGGGTATGATATTAGTTTACCTTTAGTCAGATTTTGCTTTATTTGATATATATCCAATTATTCTTATGTGTTTTCTTATTATGCTCTGGGGTAGAGTTATCTTGGGATTCATTATCTACACCATTATGTATATCCACTTCCTTGGGAAATTTTTTTGTAGTGGATTAAGTTTATAGATCATGAGATATGACTATATCGGAGTTTGATACTTAGGTTGATCTTATTATGTTAGATATGGTGGATTTTTATGTGATTCTGAGCATAGACTGATTATCCCACTATCATACAGTCTTGGATTATTTTGTCAAGACTGTTACCTTAGCCATGCCTAGCATACCCTCCATTGTATGGCATAGATCTATTAGTCGCGAGTCGACGGGGGTTATTTCTTATATTTATGCTAGAAGACATATTTAGAAGGGTTGTGAGTCTTATCTCACTTTTATTTGTGATGTTAGTACGGAGAGTCTATCTCTTGACTCTGTTCCTATAGTTCGTGACTTTCCTGATATTTTTCATATCGATCTACCTAGCCTTCCTCTTGAGCGAAATATAGAGCTTGTTATTAATCTTGAGTCGGGCACCCAACCTAATTCTACGACACCTTACCGTATAGCTCCTGCCAAGCTTAAAGAGCTGAATTCTCAGCTTCAGGATCTTCTTAGTGAGGGTTTTATTAGATCGAGTGTGTCTCCTTGGGGAGCTCCTTTGTTGTTCATGAAGAAGAATGATGGTTCTATGTATATATGTATTGATTATAGGCAACTTAATTAGGTAAAAATGAAAAAACTGGTATCTTGTGCCTCGTAGTGATGAATTATTTGACCAGCTTCAGGGAAAGCTGTGTTCTCTAAGATTGACTTAAGGTTTAGTTACCATCAATTATGGATTCAGGCTAAAGATATCCCAAAGACAGCCTTTAAGACTCGGTATGGTTATTATGAGTTTCTAGTGATGTCTTTTGGGCTAACTAATGCCCCAAACCGTGTTAATAAATTTGATGAATTGTGTGTTTAGGACATATTTGGATTTCTTGTGATTGTGTTCATCAAAGATATCCTTGTGTATTTGAGGAGTGGAGAGGAGCATATACAATATTTAAGATTGTGCTCCAGACTTTGAGAAATCATATGCTTTTTGCTAAATCCTCTAAGTGTGAGTTTTGGCTTGAGTGGTCATATTCCTTGGACATATGGCATCTAAGGATGGGATTATGGTAGACCCAGGGAAGATTAAGGCTATTCATGATTGGGTTGGGCCTACATCTTTATCTGAAATTTATAGCTTTATTTGTTTGGCCGGTTACTATAGATGGTTCGTTGAGAGTTTTACTACCATTGTCATACTGATGACTAGACTAACTCGATAGGAGGTTTTTTTTTGATATCTAAGGTATGTGAGTCAAGCTTTGGAAATCTTAAAGGATTTATTACTTAAGCTTCTATCTTGGCTCTTCATATTATGGGTAAAGGCTTCACTGTGTATTTTGATGCTTCTGGTGTCAGTTTGAGTTGTGTGTTGATGTAGCAGGGTCGAGTTATAGTTATGCATCGAGACAGTTGAAGGTACACAATCACAACTACCCCACTTATAATTTAGAGTTGGCAAGAGTAGTTTTTTTGTTTAAGATTTAGAGACATTATCTTTATAGCGTACATTGTGAGATAGATATGGATAATCATAGTCTTCATCATCTTATGACTCGGAGAGAACTTAATTCAAGACATCGCACATGGATGGAGTTTTTTAAGATTATGACATCTCTATTTTGTATTATCCGAGCAAGAAGAAAGTGGTAGTAGATGGCTTGAGTTGGAAGATGGTGAGTAGGGGAGCATGGCTTGTATTTTAGTTTCTTAAAGGCCGTTGACCCGAGATATTTTGTCCTTAGCTAACTTGATGGTGTGACTTGATATTTCAGACCCTAGGAGTATTCTTGCCAGTGTTAAGGTGAGGTATTTGCTTTTTTAGAAGATTCAGAGTCGTCAGTTTGAGGATATGAGACTTTACATCATCCGTGACTAGGCATTAAGTAGTGAGTCTAAGAGGGCTACCATAGATTTTAAGGGTGCATTAAGATTTGATAGCCGCATTTGTGTTTTGAGGGGTGATGACTTAATTCGATTAATTTTACATGAGGCTCACAACTCTAGATATCCATTCACCCAGGTACAACTAAGATGTGCAGAGATTTGAGGTAGCATTACTAGTAGAGTAGTATGAAGAGATATATGGCAGACTTTGTAGCTTGTTACCTATTGTTTCAACAGGTGAAGGCCGAGCATCAAAGGCCGGTTGGGTGGATTCAGAGATTGCCTATTCCCAAGTGGAAATGGGAGAGGATTACCATGGATTTTGTTAGTAGTTTGCCTCGTACTTACTATGATTTTGATGTTATTTGGTCATTATGGATTAATTGACCAAATTATCATATTTCAATCCTATTCAGATATCATACAGTGTCGAGAGGTTAGCCTGTATCTATATTCGTAAGATACTCCATTTGCATGGTGTACCTATATCTGTCATTTCATATCGAGGTTTACTGTTTATTTCTAGCTTTTTGAGAGATTCTCAGGAGGAGTTGGGTACTCAAGTAGATCCTAGTACAGCCTTCCATCCTTAAATCGATGGGTTGTCAGAGCAGATTATTCAAGTTCTCAAGGATATGCTCCGAGCCTGTGTCATAGATTTTGGAGGTCAGTGAAAGCAACACTTTGCAATGACCTTTCAGGTTGTTTCTCATGACTCTATTTATTTTTGTCGTTAGAGCTTTCCCATAGCTTCCCCAGGTCATTTATAACTTGCTAGAACTGATAGTTCTGTTATCAGGTAGTTCTTTTGATTTTTAAAACTATTTCCATATTTAGAAGTCGTCGTTGTTCCAAATGGCTACCGAGTGAAAACCTCAGTGAAAAATATCGAATACAAATTTTGACTGTGCCAATAGCTCTAAAATATCGATCTTAGGTTAGGTAAACCTTTGGTTTGGGTCCCACTGCACCCGAACTCATTTCGACCTATTAGTCAGAATATTGATAAATTAGAAATTCGGGTGTGAGGCTCACATATGGCCGAAATAACCTCGGATGGTAAATCTGACTTGCCAATATATTTGGAATGTCAAAATCAGTGTGGTTTCATATTTTGTTTACTCATATTGGATTTCGGATGCTTCCTAGGGCATTAGTCGAAACTGGGAATTTATTCCAAGTTTTAGCTGTCATCTGGTACAGCAGAAGGTACTTCAATCGTGGAGGGGTATTTAAATACCTTTTTGTTGAGAATTGGCCATTTTACTATTGTTTTGAGTCCTAGAAACCCTAATAGAGTGAGTAGTCCACAAATTAAGTCTTGGGTATTGATTAGGAGCTTGAATAGCTAGCATATTCAAGATTAAGAATGAATTTAAGGTATGAATCCTTCATTTATAGTGTTGAATTCTTGATTATTTGACCCAAAATCCCAAATGGCTTGAGGGCTTGATTTTAGCGCAAATATGCTTGGTTTGCACCAAATTCTAGAGAGATACATCTCCCTAATGGTATTTGAAAAATGTGTTGGTCTCAAAAACTTATTTTTCGTATGTGGAACCCACTTGGAAGTTTTTGGTTTCATTTTGGACCCGAAGAACAATGGTGCAATATAGGTATTGACATTCTTGTAATAATGTATAGATTGTATTTTGATTGCTTGGCTCTTTGAAGAAGCTTCATAGAAAGGGAAAGCAAAGAATGTCAGTCCGTGAGCTATATTCGGATTTGAGGTAAGCTAAGCTTACTCTTGTTAGATTGAGTTTTATTATAGTATGACTTTGATATCATATTAAGATTAGGGGGTTAGGTGTTGGAAAGATAGATGGTAATGTTTGGGATTAGTTAAACCACTTAGGCTATTGAACTCATAAACTGATACTTGACTCTAGACTAAAACCTTGGTTAGTTGGACTTGTTCTCTCATGAATAAGATAAGAATGCTCTACTTGTTCTAGTCAGACGGGAGTGACTTTGTCACTCATATTAAAGAGTAAGTTGACCTTAGTTATGCATAGTTGCGGAAATTTCCCTAGTTGTTTTGGATGTATTAAAAGTAATACTTGAGGAAGAATGGTACCATAGAACTAGTGTAGGTTAATAAACCTATAAGACATGACTTAGATAGCTTAGCTTAGTATAAAGTAGAAGTTAGATTTGAAGAGGAATTTTGGGGTATTAGAAGTGAAGCTTGACCCGCCTTAAGCTTGGACTATGTGGTTTCATTAGTGGCCTAAATACTTGTTAAACGCATAGGATGTGTCTTTGGTAATATGATGGCTAACCAAGGTAAATGGTTTATTAATAATGATTAGTATTAGAAATGATGTGCATTATTGGTTGCTAATTATTAATAATGCTTGGATATCAATGAAATGTCTTATAGATTGAGTCCACAACTATGCTATCACTTAAGTCATTAATATAATTACCATGTGAGCCTTAGATTATGTTATTGCTCATATGATGTTCAAGCCTAGTGGCTAACTAATGTTTGTGCTAAATATCCTCTTGCGTTCTAATAACGCGAATCATGCTAATAAAAGGGGCTCTAGAAGATATAACTATGGCTTTGCATTTGACCATGCTAATGATTATGTTAAGCTGATAATGTATTGAGTGTTTATACCATATAAATATACATATCCATGCACCTATTAATATATTGTGTTATTAATTAATAATGAGGTATAATGGTATGTCTTTTCTTACTTCTCTTTCACTCTATCCTTTATGGGGCTTGTATTTATTATTTATTTGATTGCACAAATGTATTGATGGTATGATTAATATTAATGTTATGATAATACCCGACAATTTCGGAAGATGTATTGATGATATGATGATACCCTGTAAGTCTGGAGGATATATTGTTGATATGATGATACCCAGCATGTCCGCAGGATATATGATGATATAATGATACCTGGCAAGTTCGGAGGATGTATTGATGATATGATGATACTCGATAAGTCCGGAGGATATATTGATGATCTGATGATGCCCAACAAGTCCAGAGGATGAATTGGTGATATTATTATACCCGGTAAGTCTGAAGGATATATTGATGATATGATGATACCTGGAAAGTCCGGAGGATATATTGATGATATGATGATGTTCAACAAGTTCGGAAGATATAGTGATGTTGTGTATGGTAAACATATATGTGTGTATGTATGGTTATGTCTTTATATGATTACATTCGTATGTACTTTGAGGGTATAATGTTATTCTTAGGATGTCGGTTATAATTCTTCAATACTAATCACTTACTAAGTAGCGTAGCTTATGTTAGTGCTATATAGTAAGTAGAAGTAGAATATGTCGAATATTGAGTTAAGACTTATTATACCCGGTAAGTCTGAAGGATATATTGATGATATGATGATACCTGGAAAGTCCGGAGGATATATTGATGATATGATGATGTTCAACAAGTTCGGAAGATATAGTGATGTTGTGTATGGTAAACATATATGTGTGTATGTATGGTTATGTCTTTATATGATTACATTCGTATGTACTTTGAGGGTATAATGTTATTCTTAGGATGTCGGTTATAATTCTTCAATACTAATCACTTACTAAGTAGCGTAGCTTATGTTAGTGCTATATAGTAAGTAGAAGTAGAATATGTCGAATATTGAGTTAAGACTAGTTGGTAAGTGGAATCTTGTGTAGAAATAAGAATTCACCTAGTGGGTGTATTTAGCCTTGAATAAATGGATTAATTATGGAATATTGCCTATTAGAATGAGCTAAGTGGTAGTTAGTTGGCTATTAAGTGTTTATATCACTTGATGTCTAGAAATCTAGAGTACTAGTTAATAAACCTTGTTTAGTTGAAATATGGTAACTAGCAGTTATGGTTGTACATGGCTAACGATTATAATAGGTTAGAATGGTTATGGTTAGTGATATTGATGACTAGGTTATGATGTCATTAGTTGTCAAATAAGGATCCATAGATTAATGATGCTAGATAATAAAAGACGTTAGTTGATAGACAAATAAGTGTTCAAATGATGATTAGTGGCCTTTTCTAGCTGGTGACTAGTACAATTATGATGATTAGAAATAAGCCTTAGTTAAATGGTGTCTATGGTCTAGTAGTAAATCTTGGCTAGATGTTGAATGTTGGTTATTTAGTGAATTATGGTTAGATGTTATCCCGTGAATAAGTATTATGTAAAGAATTAGTTAGGCTAATAATTAGAGGTCATTGATGACTAGCTAATTGATAGTTTATTAATAATCATTGTTTAGCTAACAATGAGTAGGTAGAGTATATTGATGAGATAGATATCTATATGGTGATATGGTTATGGGTATTAGTACTTTGATATAGGTTATTCAACTGTGGTATTGGTTGATGATTATGGATGTGGGCAAATACCCGTTGATGGGAATATTGAAAAACATGGAAAAGGATAAGTTGGTTATATATTTATATACATTTATCAATTGATCCTTTGATGCACTCGCCGGTGGTATGGGATACCATGATGGGTTCTTTACTTTATGTTTTTTTTTGGTATACTCCCCGGTGGTATGGAATGTCATGGTGAGTTCTTTTACTATATCCTTCAATGGATATTTGTGCGCCAACTTGGTATCTATGCGGTTGTAATCGTATTAGTGTTGTTTTATGCTTTCGGATTATTTACTCCTTATATGTGATGGTATTGGCGTGTATTGATATGATATTTCGTATTATCATCCTAGTTTGATCATTTATTTTATACAGTGATAATGAAGATGATTTAGGTTCATTCTATACCTTGACTTAGAGATATTATCTTGCTTTATATCATGATTTAGCTCAGTCGGCCAATAATGCCTACTGATTACCCAGTATTTTGGTACTCGTACTATACTTCTGTACCTTTTTGCTGCAGACTCGAGTACTAATTGCCACTACTAAGTTGAGATCGTGCAGTGTTGATCTTTCGAAGACAAGGTGAGCTCCTGGAGTTTTGAATCGCCCATTTCCCTCTATCCTTGTTCAGTCTTTTATATTCGAGATAGATGTATCTATTTTAGATTTATGGGTTGTATTTCCTATTATCATACTTAGATGTTATTGTACTGATATTACCAGTTCGTGGGATTTGGTATCCATATTTTGATTGTCTTCTTTTAGTGGAACACTATTGATTATAATTGTGTTCGTGTATTTGGGACTAGTTGGGCATTTCTACAAAAGTAATCCATTGCCTTAACTAAGGGTTATGGTGTTGGCTTACTAACTGATGGGTTTTAGTAGGTGCCATCATAACTCATGAATCGGTTCGTGACAAACTTAGCTTTGGCAGAGTTTGCTATAATAATAGCTATCATTCGAGTAATGAGACGGTGCCTTTTGAGGTCTTGTATGGTAGACGGTGTCATTCTCCAATTGGGTGGATTTAGACCTCCAAGATTAGCCCTCGTGGTACTGATATGCTTCAGGAGTCAGGGTGAATCAAGATAGGTTTAGAGCAGCTCAGAATAGGCAACAGGCTTATGCATATCGTAGACTTCGTGCCTTGAGATTTAGAGTTGGTGATCGAGTATTTCTTTAAGTATCTCCCATAAGGGGGTGATGAGGCTCGGTAGGAAAGGCAAGCTCAGTCCCAAATATATTGGACCCTTTAAGATTCTTTGCACAGTTGGTGAGGTGGCCTATGAGTTATCCTTACCCCCAGATTTAGCTTTTGTTCATCCGATTTTCCATGTTTTTATGTTGCGGCGATACATTCCTGACATGTCTCATATGCTTAGATGGGACTTAGTTCAGTTGGATGAGTGGTTGATCTTCGTGGAAGAGCTTGTGCTCATATTGGCCTGTGATGTCAGGCGGTTGTGCACTAGAGAGATTCCAGTGGTTAAGGATCAGTGGAGGCACTGCCCAGTAGAGGAGCCTATTTGTTAGATCTAGAGAAGATGCGGACCTAGTATCCTTACTTGTTTGAGGCTTCAGGTACATCCTAATCCTTTACTTTTGCATATAAAAGTTCTTTCAGTAGTGGATATTGTAATGTCCCTCCAGGTCATTCTCTATAATTCCTCTCATT
This sequence comes from Capsicum annuum, assembly GCF_002878395.1. Classification (NCBI taxonomy): domain Eukaryota; kingdom Viridiplantae; phylum Streptophyta; class Magnoliopsida; order Solanales; family Solanaceae; genus Capsicum; species Capsicum annuum. The sequence goes on from NW_025835334.1 coordinate 1,182,592, forward strand.
TTGGCTATTTAGAGTTTTCTTATAGCTTCCCCAAGTTATTCTTGACTTGCTAGAACTAACAATTGATTTACCAGGTAGTTCATTTGGTTTTTAGATCTAATTCCCTTTGAAGTCTTCGTTGGTTCAAATTGGCTATCGGGAAAAAACTTTATTCAAACGACCTTGTATGCCAAATTCTTAAAGTTCCAATCGCTTTGAAACATCAATTTTAGGTTAGATGGACCCTTGGTTCGAATCCCAAGGTCTCAGACTCATTTAGGTCTATTGTCTAGAAATTAAGAAAAATGGCACATGGGTGTAAGATCCACTTTTCATCGAAACAATCTCAACTGAAAATTTTAACTGTGTCATTGAGTTTGGCACGTTGAATTTGATGGGGTAGTATACTTCATTTACGTATATGGTATTTCGGATGAATCTTGGGGGGTTAACAGAGACTTGAAAAATTCCAAGTCTCAGCTGGTGCCGGTGCATCGCTTAAGCGCCTTATAGGTCGCTTAAGCGAATGTCGCCTAAGCGGCATGCCAGTCGCTTAAGCTACCTGGCCAAGCCCAGCAGGTATCACTTAAGAGATGTCTCTGGCTCTTAAGCAATGGTCGCTTAAGCGGCCAAAGGTCGCTTAAGCGATAGTTGGCAGTAGTGACCAGTATCGCTTAAGCGACTTGGTGTCCTCTTAAGCGACATCTGGACAATTGGGGAGCCTATAAAAACCCTCACTTAGTCTAATTTTTCCCATTTTTCACCAATTCTCAAGTGTGTAGAATCCTAAAGAGTGTAGAAGTTTTGGAGAATCGTTAGTGAGTGATTTTGGAGTGTTCGTAGGCTTGATAATGTATTTCTTCTTCGAATTCTTGGTAAGTTTCATCAAATTCCATGGCTAATTTCCCATGATTTCCCCAAAATTTCTAAAATATTAGTGGGTTTATTGTAGCACCATTTGAGCTTGAAATTCACCCATTCTTGAAGGTAAATATTCCTTGAGCATGGAGGGACGTTTTGATGGTTTTGAAAATGCGATTTCACAAACTGGCCCCACATAGAGTTTTTACGTAATTTTGGATCCAAAGAAAAACAGTAAAATATGGGTGTTATTGTACTTATTTTGATGAGCAAATTGTGATTTTGATAGCATGGCATCTTGTGAAAGCTTCTCGAAAAGGAAAATCAGTGGTTTAGCGGATTCTTTAGGCTTTGCTCCGACATCCAAGTAGGCTGGGTTTACCTTTTTCATAGATTAAGTTAATTCATAGTATAATTATAATATTATGCTAGATGTGGAATGAGATTTTAGGTATTGGAATCATGATTGGTATGATTAATCTTATTTGGATTGTTTTGGATATCTAGGAATTATAATTTAGGTGGAATTGACTTAGTTGCTCATATTGTAGGTGGAATTCGCTTAGTTGCTCATGTTTTAGGTGGAATCGACTTAGTTTCTCATGTTTTAGGAAGAATCGATATCTTACGAACAATTATGACTTATTTAATATCTAGAAATGAATTAGATACCTTAGCCTAGTTCAGGGCAGAATTTGTCCGATAATGATATTGATAATACTATTTTCGATTCAAGTCTGGCAAATAATGTTACGATGTTGATACAATTGAGGATTCTATGATGATGATGATGATGATGATATGAGTTTCGGTTCAAGTCTGACATTGAGAGTTGGGTATGATATAATACGGTATAGATGGTTTGATGGTTATAGAAGATATTCGATAAAATTATGGATCTTCGTTTATTTATTTTCCTTTGATTGTACCCTCCGAGCTTATGGGGACCCGCATTAATTTTTTTACTTTTCCATACTTCTTGACTTATGGGGGCCATTTTGTAGTATTAATTATGCTTTCTTTCATATTATGTTTGTGTTAATTATTTATTTACAGTTTCGGAGCTTTTTTTCAGGTTTGCCCTTTTACCTTGACTTAGCTTATTTTATCCTGTATCTTAACTTATTTATATCATGATTTAGCTCAGTCGGCCGATGATGCCTACTAAGTACCCGTGGTTTTAGTACTCATACTACACTTCTGTACCTTTTGGTGCAAGATTCGAGTACTAGTAGCGAACGCCGACGTGACATTCGTGCTAAGTTGATTTTGAAGATAGGATGAGCTCTCGGAGTCGGAGTAGCCCATTTTTCCTTCTATTATCTATGTCTAGTCTTTCAGTTTCGAGATAGATTACGTTTTGACTATTTCAGTGCTTGTGTTCTATTTGTAGTAGTTCTTGTCCCAACACTACTAGGTCATGGGATGATGTTGATGTTTTATCTATCTATTTGACTATTATGATTGTCTTATTGCTATTATAAGTCCTTAATTGTTGATTTTCGACTTTTAGGATATTTTTCACCAAGTTAGCCCATTGCTTATAGCTTCGGGATATGGTGTGGCTGGCCTACCAGCGGGATAAAGTAGGTGCCATCATGACTTGTAAATCGGGTTGTGGCATCTACAAAGCTATTAAATGGTACCAAATGAAATCCTATGAAACCAGAGTAACTGAAGTCACAAATGAGCCCAAAAGGCTAAATTATGTATGTGAGCCTAAAAAGGCTAAACCATGAGCATGATCCTAATATGGCTAATACTTTGAACATAAATAAATAAAATAACATTATGAGCATAAGGAAGTTAGTTGGCTAACCAAGAAGGCATGGGTTTAAACGACAAATGCCCAAAACTATGTTTGCCGACATACGATAAAGATTATTCTACAAGTCAGATGACTCTTTTTTCATGTTTCCTGAAAAGGGTTTAACTACGGATACTTGCTAGCAAATCATGTCTTGTGCCGAAAAGGTATAAGATGGCGTAGTTGATCGGATCGAGATCAGACTCCATGCGCTCACATGGCGGTTTATGTCGGTTCACTACTTTCTCCCACGAATAATCAAAGGAATTAAATTTTGCCTTACTTAGTCAATTCTAAATTTATTTTATATTCTTGTTCCTTTCAATTGTTTTCACTTAAAGCTGAATTTTATTGTCATTGATAATCTCTTGTTGTACTATTCTCTTGAAACGGTTTTACGTTCCAATACATTTTACGTATTGACCATCTTTGGCACTACATTATTTCATGATGCAAGTATGGCTCTCAAGTCCTTGGTCAGGTACCTCATTAGGATCTCTATCTTCTACCATTGGTGAGCCTCTCTCCAAATAGGAGGCTAGATGATATATGATGGCTTCTTTATATTTTTTTCAGTATTGGTACTTATTAGAGGCTTCATAGGCTAGTGTAGTTGTCAAACAAACTTTGTAATTTCCAGTCTTTATTTATCATACTATTAGTATTGTTGGACATTATGCGGTGCTAATAAACTTTGATGAAGTTTTATTCCTTGAGAAATTCTTAAATAAATTTTATATTATTTCTATTTTATTCATTTGTATTAGAAGTATGCTCGGGTGATATGCTAGAACGTTCGCTCGTACTAGCAATAGTATCGAGTGTGTGTCAAATCCAGGGCCCCGACTCGAATCGTGACACTAAATTAGTAACTGTAAAAGTGTTGTGCTACATATTATTGTTATATTAAATTTAAACATGACCAAGGACATTTGTGCAACGCACGCACGTATAAACTAATACTATACTAAAAGTATGAAGGGCCTTAGAAATGTTACTCGAACTTTTTGCCCTTCATTAAAAGACTTTCTTTAGACAGAATTATCTTTTACTATTTATCTAATAATATTTAATTAATTTAGGACTTCAAACCCCAACTAAAATTGGATTCTTTTTTTCCTCATTTTTAGGACTTGAAATCATACGTATATGATTTAAAAAAAAAAAAAAACACCTTGAACTCTATTTTGTATTAAATAAAAGGAGAGCAAAAGTCTAAAAAAAAACTAAAAGAAAGGTTCAATGGACGTCTTTTAAAATAAAATCCAAAACTCTCATTTGTGTTAGTTTAGTTTATTTGGAATTCATCTTATTCTAATTTTGATAAATAATTTATGAAAAAAAGTAAAAATCTATCATATTTATATAATTTCTTGTTGAAGGAAAATGTTTTGAACTTGTATAAATTGAGAACAATACAATGATATCTAATATCAATATATAAAACAAGATTTATTTATTTTTGTTCTTAAATGATTCTTTATTGTTTGATTTGGATTTTCTTCTTTTTTTTGTCGTCAAGATAAGTCAAGAAATAAATTTTTGTAATATATGATTTACTTTGATGCATTGATTTTGTAGTTTTTTTTTCCAATTTTGTAGGTATCTTCAAGATGAATGAATGATGATAATTTAGACAATTGAAGATCAAAATTTTAAGTCATATAAAATATTATGATTTTTTTTCTTTCTAAGACACCAACCGTAATTTAAGGGGTTGTCAATGTATTTTACCTAACTCATTTGTATCTTAAATATTTACAATTACTATATAACTAACTAAATAAATTCTTTCACTATTTAAAGAAATATCATATTTAGTGTAATGTTTAAACTCATTATAGTGAGGTACACGTGTGAGGCGCGTACGTACACCTTAACTAATTATAATAAAAGTGCAAAGATTCATATAAATGTTAATTGAACTTACCCCTCATTAAAACACTCTACAATCGACAAAATTGTCATTTTATAGTTTTTATTTTATAATAATTGATTTTAAAATACAAAAATACTCAATTTAAGATAATTAATTTAAGAGGATTTTTTTCTCATAATTCTAAAGAGTAAATTATGTAGTACCCCACTGAACTATGACCAAATTTGCTACGACACACTCTAATTTCATGGGTACCCCCTGGAAACTATGATCAAATTTGCTACAACACACTTTAACTTCACGGGGATCTTATTACCCCCAAACTAAATTTTAGCTTATTTTTGTCATCCTTTTTAGCTAATGTGTGACCTTTTATCAATTTTTTTAGCTGATATGACACCTTTGATGTGGGCCAAATTTTATGTAATAAAGGTGTCACATTAGCACAAAAGAGTGGCAAAAATATGCTAAAATTGAGTTCAGGGGTAATAGCACCCCAGTAAAGTTGGAATGTGTCGTAACCACTTTAACCATAATTTGGAGGTTACTGGATGATTATCTCTAATTCTAAACGCACCAAACTTTAATACTTAATATATGTAATCCAAGAAATCATACCATATATGGATAAGTTTGGCACGGATAGTCCATATTCATAGCAAATAAGGGTAGGAAAATATTTCTGAAAAATATATGAGTTTTTGAGGTAATAGGAGTAGTCAAAAAAAAGTTCCACGAGTTTATTGGAAAAAACTCCTAATATTTAGAAATTTTTGGTATGAGTTTAGTTTATTTGGAATATATGTTATTCTATTGGTGGTAAAAAGTTTATGAAAAAAAATAATAATTTTTTTCATATTTAGGTAATTCTTTCTTGAAAGAAAAGACTATAAATTGAAAATCATTTCTTGGAATAATAATAAAATAACATCCACAATGTAATAAATTTTTTTCATATTTAGGTAATTCTTTCTTGTTTTTATCGCTTTGTAAGATTCCTTTATTATCTTTCACACGACCGTATGTTATTTCGAGCCCAACAACATGCTCAATCGTATTTTAAGGTTATATCAAGAGTTTGAATTCACTGGATAACGCAAATCTCATGAACATCGTTATGCTTCCTTTGGGAATTCGAGATGAAGAAAAGTGTATTGAAAAAGAAGAGGCAAACAATAGACTATTGAGTAATTCTTAACCAAATCACTATATATTATTAATAAACTGTGCAATTTGTAGAGGTAGATTATGCAATTTGTATAATTAAAAATTCTCTTCTCATCTATAATGTGTTCCTTTTTTTTATTTTGTTATTTATGTATTTATTTATTGTCAATATTATCAAAAAAAAATTATATTTTTTAAAAATTTTGTATTTAGTAATATAACTTAATACAATAATTTTTTCTTTCATATATATTTATTATTAAATAATGTGGTACGCACATACAAAGTAGGTACACTTAACTATTACTACTATAACGTAATAAAATAATTATTTTTTTATATATATATTTATTCTTAAATACTATTATTAATAACAATGACAACAACAATACTAATAATATTTACAACACTTATTAATTTATTTTTATTTAATTTAACGAAATAAGAACGAACTGTGTAGGCGTGATAATTGGGCAGGTTGGGTCAAATTTGAACAAGTCAAAACGGGTCAAGACACAACTTAACCCAAATTTGTTTGGATCAAAATGGATTAGGCAACAGGTTATAACCCAACCCATCTAATTCTTACTAAGGTTTAATTGCTTTATTTATTTTTTATAAATTTTTAGTATCGAATAAAATATTTTTTTTTATTATGACTATATATAACATATATCAAATTAAATAGAAAGTCCTTTTAAAATATTTTTAAAAGGTTTTTCAAATATCACATTAATCCAACTTTTAACGAATTAAACCAAGCTGAATTGATATGAGTTAAGCAGATAAACTACAGAAATGGTTCTCATAATGGGTGGTTTTACTTTTTTGTCTCTCATAAGAAAAGTCCTACATAACTAGGGTGTGTTTGGTATGAAGGAAAACATTTATGAAAAAACTTTCAATTTTCTTATGTTTGGTTGGTTTAAAGATTTTGGAAAATGTTTTACAAATCAACTTATTTTCTTCAAATCTAAGGAAAATAACTTCCCTTCAAAAAGTAAGGAAAATATTTTCCTAAATTCTCTTTCAACCTCACTCTTAAGTTGAAATATTCATACAACTCTAAAAATAACGCATCCCTACTTCGCCCCCAATCCGCCACCCCCACACCCACACCCTACCACCCTCTATCTGGAAAAAAATATTTCAAATTTTTTCCTTACCTCATCTCCTACTCCCCCCCCCCCCAACCCCTCCCAAAAAAATTTTTTTTTTTTTTAAATAAAAACTTTTTCTTATCGCATTACCCAACCCCCTCCCCCCTCTAAAAAAAATTAATTTTTAAATTTATTTTTAAAAAAATTTAATTTTTCCTTACCCCACCCCCACTCCCGTACCCCGGCCCCCACCACCTACTACCCCCCTTCAAGAAAATTATTTCATATTTTTTTCTTACCTCATCCCCTAACCCAAAACTCAAACCCCTATTCCCTTCAAAGAAAAAAATATTTTAAAAAAAAAATTCAAACTTTTTTTCCTCCGCTACCCGAACCCACCCCTACCAACCTCCTCTCCCTTTCAAAAAAAAAATAATTTTTTTCTCACCCCACCCTTACTTCCCTCTCCCGACCTCGACCCCTACTACCCCTTCCCACCCCCCACCCCCACAAAAAAAATAATTATTTATTTAAAAATAAATTAAAAAATTTTTTACCCTACCCTTACAACCTATTTTGACAACCTCAACCCCCACCTACTAATTTCCTCCCTCAAAAAAATTATTTTTTTAATTTATTTTGTGAAAAAATTCAAATTTTTTTCCTTATCCTATTTATTCTAATTGTTTTGTTAAATATAGACAAATACTTTTAGAAAATATATACTTGCCTAATTTGCATAACAAATACAAAAATATACGTAAAAAATAACTTATTTTTCTAGAAAATATTTTTCTTCCTTCAAATCGAACACACCCTAAAAATAAATTTTCAGGGTCAAAAATTATTTTTTTAAAATGTATTTTTACTTTTTAGCTAAACACTAAAATGTATTTTTTGAAAAATATTTTTTCATTCACCAACCAAATACTAGAAAATATTTTCGATCCACCAACCAAATATAAGAAAATAAGTAAGAAACTAACTTGTTTTTCAAGAAAATATTTTTCTGGAAAAATATTTTCCTTCATACCAAACACACCCCTAGTCTTTCTTCTTTTTTATGAGTAAGACTTTTACCTATTTATTCCTCTATATTTCAAATATTTCTAAACAACTCCATACTTATTTATTTTTCAACTTCTATTTTTTTCCTCTTTTTAATTTTTATTTAATTTTTATTTCTTCTTTTTCTCTTGTTTTTTTCTTTTTAGTTTTCTCAACGCTTTTTTTCTTTTTCTCCTCTCAACTTCTATTTTTTTTTCTCTTTTTCATTTTTCTTTTGTTTTATTTTTTTTCTCTTTTTCATTTTTCTTTGGTTTTATTTTTTTTCTTTTAAAAATTTTCTCAACCTTTATTTTTGTTATGATTTTTTTCTTTTTTCTTAACATTTATTTTTTTTCTTTTCTCCTCTCAACTCCTATTTTTCTTTTTTTTATGTCCTTTGATTTTTGTAAAAAAAAATTATCTTTTTTTCACAACTTTTATTATTTTTCTTTTCTTCGATTCCTTTCAAACAACAAGTTACGCCTATGGACAGGAGTTGACACTAGCACATTATATCTTGATTTATGATATGTTCTACAAATCTTGTCTTATAGGCAAGATTTATGAATTTCAAACAAGAAGTTACGCTTTATGGGCAAGAACTGGCACTTCCACATTGTGTTTTGGTTATGAGATGTTGTATAACTTTTACCTTAAAAGCAAGAATTATCCCAAGGACTTTCAAACAATGGATTATACCCACGGGCATAAATTGATACTACCACGTTATGCCCTGATTCATGAGATGCTCTACAACTCTTGCCTTTGAGGCACAACTTATCCCAAAGTTTTTCAAACAATAAATTACGTATATTGGACAAGAGTCAACACTATCATATTGTGTTTTTTACTTATGAAATGCTCTATAACTCTTGGTTTTGAGGCAAGACTTAGCTCAAGGTCCATCACACAATAAGTTATGCCCTAGGGGCAAGAGTTAATAGTACTACATTGTGTATTGATTTATGAGATGCTCTATTACTCTTTCCTTAAAGACAAGACTTAGACTAAGGGCTTTCAAGCAACAAGTTACGACCCATGAGAATGGGCAAGTGTTGGCACTACCATACTGTATTTATGAGACGTTCTATAACTCTTGCCTTAGAGGCAAGACTTAACCTAAGGACTTTCAAACAACAAGTTATGCCCCATAGGTAAGAGTTGATGCTACCACTTTATATTTTGATTTATGAGATTCTCTATAACTCTTGCCGTAGAGGCAAGACTTAGTTCAAGGACTTTTGAACAATATGTTACATCCTATTGGCAAGAGTTGACACGACCACATTTGTCTTGATTTATGAGATATTTTATAAATCAAGGACTTTCAAACAATAAGTTATGTCTCATGGGTAAGAGTTGACACTACCACATTATGCCTTGATTTATGAGATATTCTATAACTCATGCCTTAGAAGCACGACTTATTCCAAGGACTTTCAAACAATAAGTTATGTCTCATGCACAAGAGTTAACACTACCACACCACGTCTTAATTTATGAGATGTTCTATAACTCATTACTTAGCCCACAAGTTACGTCCTAGAGGCAAGAGTTGATACTACCACATTGTGTCTTGATTTATGAGATACTCTATAAGTCTTGTCTCTAACACAAGACTTAGCACAAGAACCTTCCAAAAAAAATGGTACACCCAATGGGCAAGTGTTGACACTATTTGCATTGTATCTTGATTTATAAGATGTCTTATAACTCTTTCCTTAGAGGTAAGACTTAACTTAAGGATTTTCAAACAACAAATTATGCCCCATGAGTAGAGGTTGACACTACCCAATTGTGTCTCGATTTATGATATATTCTATAACTTTCGTCTTTGAGGCAAAACTCATCCAAAGGACTTTCAAACAATTGTAATAGCCCGGGAAATTTTTCGTTGAAATTTTGTGCGTAAACTTGTTGGGTTCTATCTTCTAAAATAAATTATAAATTTTTCGTGTGGAATGTCTTAGATTATGACCCACCATTGCGTAAAGTATCGAATAAGCTTTCCAACGATATATGGATCATCCAAAACGGATACCAGAGCAACGAATTATGAACATTCCGATCGAACTGTGAATAGTAGTAAATAGTAAAACGTGCAAGAAAAAGTACTGAAGCCTGGAGTATTTTTGCTCCAACTTTAAAAGATCATAACTCCATGTACATAATGATCTGGGTGATCTACTATATATCAACAGAAATATCTGTGAGTCCTCTTTTCAATGAAATTGGTTTCATCCAATTTTTCTATTGGAGCAAAAAGTTATGGTCGACCTACTTCAGCCTATCAAAAGTGAATTTTTGGGTCAACTTCAAACGATCATAACTCCTCGTATACAATGATCTAGGTGAGATACTATATATCAACGGAAAGATATGAGAGTCTTCTTTCTAATGAAATTGGTTTCATCCAATTTAGATGTCGGAGTAAAACATTATGGTTGATCTACTTTATACTATCAAAACAGTCTACCAAAGAACAAATTCAAGAATTATTTGGTTTTTAGGGGCGTTTTTGGTCATTCCCCCTCACCCAAAATTTGTCCAAACCCTATATTAAAGCCTATTAGAAGTATTATATGTTATATTTCATCAAATTCCCCCAAAAAGAAAACCCTAAGCTCCTACATCCAACTTGAAGAACCTCCAAAGTTCACCATTAATTCTATAAATTTATTCAAGATTCCAAGTTCCTAGTTCAAGAACTCTAAGAACCATTATTCAAAGGCACAATTAACATCTCAAAAACGAGTATCGATCTAAAGTTCATCACTCAAGGTATGTGGGATTTTTCAACAAGAACTCTCTTTCGTTCTTGTGCCCAAAAGTACTTTTCTTTACAAAAGCATGATTTTTATTTGATTTTTTATGAATTTGAAGCATGAACCCATATCTTATGATGATTATTATGAAATCTTAATATTTATGATTTTGAAAGATGAATTTACATGTGTGGAGATATAAAGCATGAATCTTGAACGATATTTATCATTATTTTGATATTTGGGTCATGAATCCCCATTGAAAATTGTGTTTTATAAGTACATTGATATTGAATATTTGAGATATTTTGAATGATTTGACCTTTTGGTCTTAATGGAGTTGTTTTGAACTCGAGTGTGAAAGAAATCCACAACATGGTTGATTTTGATAGATGGGAAGCATGATGGCTCCCGATGTATATTTATATATTACTAAAATTGTTTGTTATAGATAGTCTTTGAAATGATCTGAGCTAAGTTCGAGATAAATCTTTAGCACTGAGTGGGAGGTATAAAGTGACCTTACTTCCCTAGAACTACATGCCCCCATAGGAGTGGGCCCGAGGCTAATTTATATAGTGATCACTAGTTTATGTGGATTTGATATCAATAGTCCTACTTTGACGGCAAGGATAGGATGGCTCTCCCCAATGTGGGTTTTACGTTGGACTCCATGTAGCTCACATGGTTTATGTCGGTTATAGGATCTCCCAGTGTGTGTGTGTTTCCTTGTGTCTATGGTGAACGGTGAAGTGATTTGAAAGTGGAATTGTGAAAGTTATTCTTTCGAAAGATTTAATGATATTTACATTATGAGAATTGATATTCTTGATGAACTGAAAGTGATTGACAAATTAGATGATGACTCACATGTGTTATTGTACTTATTTCATCCTCTCATGATTTGGATGATTTTCTTCGGGCTATGTGAGTCTTTCATACATCCTGCATATTTCTTATAAATATTTATGATGATGATGTTTATACAACTACATACACCCCTATATACTCGGTTCCTTTCCATGGTACTGACCTACACCTTTGGATGTGGGCTGCATTTTCTCAGAATGTAGGTTCAGGTGCTCAATTCCAGGTTTGACAGTGATTCTTTGGGCACGCTGTTCTACATCCTCTATTGTGGTGAGTCCTCATATTTCGAGGATGTGATGTCTGATGTTAGTTTCACGGAATTGTTTACATTATGAGTCATTCGGGGCATGTCTCAATGGCTCGTTGGTTTTATTAATTTTCTTAGAGGCTTGTCAGATTAGTATAGATGTTGGGAGTTAACTAATAAGTCGTATTTTGTTATCTTTCTAAAATTCTTTTTTTCTTGGATGATATTACTCTGTTGATATTTGAGGGTTATTTATGAAAACCCCATTGATTTGTGTTGAACTGAATGGATCAAAGGGTTAGCTTGGGGCTACTCGTAGCCTCAAGCACCGTGTGACGCTTCGAGACCCATTTTTTGGGGCATTACAAACTTGATATCAGAGTCTAAGGTTTTAAGGTATCCTAGGGAGTCTGACAAGCCACGTTAAGTAGAGTCTTGATCATCGGTGTGTAGCGCGCCACATCTATGAGCAAGAGGCTACAAGACATTTTAGGAAAAAATGTGATTCTTTCTTTTAGAAGTCTATCGTGCTTAAAGTGTCTCTCTCCGCTATTGATTCGTGCTCTTCTCTTTTAGAAATATGCCTCCACGTCGAGTGAGAAGAAATAATAATGGTCAGCAACCTCAACCCGCTGAACCATTGAATAAAAATGTATCTCATATTGAATTTCGGGCAGCCTTTCAGGCACTGGCCTAAGCTGTTACTGCAAATGTTCAGGCCAACCCAGCCCCAGCTCCATAGCAGCAGGGAGGTGATTCAGCTGCTGCCAGGATTTGTGACTTCATACGGATGAATCCACTAAAATTCTATGGGTCCAAGTCTGATGAGGATCCATGGTTAGTTTTAGAAGAGATGCAGAAGATTACTCAGGTGATGCATATATCTGAGGAACATAGTGTGGAGTTGGCTGCATATAGGTTGAAAGACCTTGCTTATGACTGGGTTATTTCTTGGGGGAAGGTAGAGGTGAGGGAGTTGTCCCTACAACTTGGCAAAAGTTCCAGAATGTATTCCTGGATAAGTTTTTTCCTTTGAAGATGAGGGAGGCAAAGGTGGAAGAGTTTATGAACTTGCGACAGGGCTTTATGACTGTTAGGGAGTACTGTCTAAAGTTCAATTAGTTGGCCAAGTATGCTCCTGACTTAGTGGCTGATAATCGGGCTAATATGAGTAAGTTTGTGACTGGAGTGTCTAGTTATGTGGTTAAGGAGTGTATGTCTGCTATACTGAATAGTGAGATAAATCTTTATAGGCTGATGACTTATGCCCAACAAATTGAGGTAGACAAGATTAAGGAAAGAGATAGAATGAGAGGAAATAAGAGAGCTAGGTCCGAGTAGCACGGAGAAGGTCAGACTAGATCGTAGGGAGGGAGTCGCCCTCAGTATTAGGATCGTTCATCTATGCCAGTACCGTCATCTGCTAGTGCTCCCGTGCCTAGAGGTAGGTAGGAGCAAGGTACGAGAGCATATGCATCCAGGTCCCAGTACAATGCTGGCAGTAAGCCAAATCGTCCCTTGTGTCCTAAGTGTGGTAGGGCTCATTCGGGTGAGTGTTGGGGTGAGAAGAGAGGTTGTTTCTGGTGTGGTGACACGGGTCACAGAGTTAGAGATTGTCCACAGGATGGACAAGGGTGTCGTGACTATCACCCTCAGACCCAGACTCAGACTGTTAGTGCTCCAGTTTCAGCGACTCGCCCAGCCCCAGCTTAGGGCACCTCTTCTAGCAATGCTGGCAGGCAGCACCAGAATAGATTCTATGCTTTACCGTCCCACCAGGAACAGGAGGACTCTCCCAATATTGTTATTGGTATGCTTCGTATATTTCAGTTTGATGTGTATGCTTTGTTGGATCCTGGATCCAGTTTCTCATATGTTACAACTTTGATTGCTGTGAATTTTGAAATGAGTCCTGAGATTATTCCGGAGCCTATCCTAGTTTCTACCTCAGTGGGTGATTCGATAGTTGCCCAGAAAGTGTATAAAAAGTGTCCTGTTACCGTTCTTCATAGAGTTTTGTTGGCTGATCTGATTGAGTTAGACATGGTAGATTTTGATGTGATTCTAGGTATGGACTGGCTATATTCTTCTTATGCCTCTATTGATTGTTGGACCCGAGTGGTCAAGTTTCAATTTTCGAGTGCATTCATGTTTGAGTGGTCTGGGAATTCTGTGTCACCCAAGAGTCATTTTATCTCTTACCTCAAAGCTAGAAAGCTTATTTTCAAGGGGTTTATTTACCATTTGGTTAGAGTTAAAGACACTAAGTCTGAGACTCTAACTCTCCAGTCTATTAACGTCGTCAATGAGTTTTCCGATGTCTTTTTGGATGATCTCCCAGGGATACCTCCTAATAAGGAGATAGAGTTCGGGATTGATCTTCTTCCCGATACTCAGCCCATTTCTATTCCTCCTTACCGTATGGCCCCTGCAGAACTTAAGGAGTTGAAAAAGCAACTCAAAGATATACTAAACAAGGGTTTCATAAGGCCTAGTGTTTCTCCTTGGGGTACCCCTGTGTTGTTTGTGAGAAAGAAAGATGGGTCGTCTTTGCGTATGTGCATTGATTACCGCCAACTAAATAAAGTCACCATAAAAAATAAGTACCTCCTTCCGAGAATAGATGATTTGTTTGACCAATTGCAAGGTGTAAGTTATTTCTCAAAGATAGACCTTCGTTCCGGCTATCATCAACTCAAAGTTAAGGAGTATGACATCCCGAAAACCATTTTTTGAACTTGTTATGGCCATTTTGAGTTTTTTGTCATGTCTTTTGGGTTAACTAATGCCCCAGCAGCTTTCATGGACCTTATGAATCGAGTGTTCAGACCATATCTGGATATGTTTGTCATAGTGTTCATCGATGATATACTGGTGTACTCCCTTAGTGAGGATGAACATTCTGATCATCTCCGAACTGTCTTGCAAACCCTTAGAGATCACAAGTTGTTTGCCAAGTCAGTAAATGTGAGTTTTGGCTAAGGTCGGTTGCTTTTCTGGGTCATATCATTTCTTCCGAGGGTATTAGAGTTGATCCCCAAAAGACTAAAGCTATTAGAAATTGGCCTAGACTTATTTCTCCGATTGATATCCGAAGTTTCTTGGGTTTAGCTGGCTATTACCGCCGTTTTGTTGAGGGTTTCTCCTCTATAGCATCTCCTATAACTCGGTTGACCCAAAAGAAAGTGAAGTTCTTGTGGTCTGAATCTTGTGAGAAGAGTTTTTAGGAGTTGAAAACTCGACTCACTTTCGCCCCTATTTTGACTTTGCCTGATGGTGTTGATGGTTTTATGGTGTATTGTGATGCTTCGAGAGTTGGGTTGGGTTGTGTATTGATGCAGAAGGGTAAAGTGATAGCTTATGCTTCTAGACAGTTGAAACCCCATAAGAAAAATTACCCCACCCATGACCTTGAGTTGGCTGCTGTTGTGTTTGCTTTGAAAATCTGGAGACACTATTTGTATTGTGTCGATGTTGATGTTTTCACTGATCATAAGAGTCTGCAGTATGTGTTTACCCAGAGAGAATTGAATTTTAGGCAGATATGATGGTTAGAATTATTAAAGGACTATGATATGAGTGTGTTGTACCATCCGGGCAAGGCCAATGTTGTGGCGGATGCCCTAAGTAGAGTGTCCATGGGTAGTGTTTTGCATGTGGTAAAAGGTAAGAAAGAGTTGGCTCGTGATATACATCGTTTGGCTAGATTGAGGGTTAGGTTGTTTGACTTTGCTGAAGGTAGTATAGGGGTTCAGAGTAGTTCTGAATCCTCATTGGTTTCGAAAGTGAAGGAAAAGCAATACTTAGATGCTAGTTTGGTCAAACTGAAGGAGTCAGTCAAGGACCAAAAAGTAGAGGTTTGTCCCGAATGTTGATGATCTAAGACAGAGGATTATGGCTAAAGCACATGGGGCGTGATATTCTATTCATCCTGGTGCCACCAAGATGTACCAAAACTTGCGGGAAATCTATTGGTGGAGTGGCATGAAGAAAGATATAGCAGCATTTGTAGCTAAGTGTGCAACATGCCAACAGGTTAAGATAGAACACCAAAGACCTGGTGGTATAATGCAAGAGTTTAGTATTCCCACCTGGAAGTGGGAAGATATAAACATGGACTTCGTGATTGGTTTACCTCTTTCCCGACGCCATCATGATTCCATTTGGGTTGTGGTTGATAGGTTGACTAAGTCTGCTCATTTCTTGCCTGTTCATACTTCATATACTACTGAGGATTACGCTGGATTGTATATCCGAGAGCTAGTCAGACTACATAGAGTTCCCTTGTCTATTATTTTAGATATGGGTAATCAATTCACTTCGCAATTTTGGAAAGCTTTTCAGAAGGGTCTTGGTATCCAAGTGCTTTTGAGTTCTGCTTTTCATCCGCAGACCAATGGTCAGGTTGAGCGGACCATCCAGACCTTAGAGGATATGTTGAGAGCTTATGCACTTGACTTTAAGGGAAGTTGGGATGATCACTTACCGTTGATAGAGTTTGCTTACAATAACAGTTTCCACTCTAGTATTGGCATGGCTCCGTTTGAAGCCTTATATAGGAGGAAGTATAGATCACCCATAGGTTGGTTCGAGGTGGGTGAAGCGGCTGTGAGTGCTCCTGATTCAGTATTTGAGGCTATGGAAAAAGTTAAGTTGATTAGGGAAAGGTTGAAAACTGAGCAGAGTCGTTAGAAGTCATATGCGGATGTTAGAAGGAGAGACCTTGAGTTTGAAGTTGGTGACCTAGTGTATCTAAAAATTTCACCCATGAGGGGGATGAAGAGATTCAGAAAGAAGGGAAAGCTTAGTCCCCGTTATGTTGGTCCTTACAAAATTCTTAGCCGTGTTGGTAAGGTAGCTTATGAGGTCGAGTTGCCTTCCGAGTTGTCCTCTGTTCATCCAATATTCCATGTCCCATGCTTAGAAAGCATATTAGCGATGCTGTGGTAGTGGATTCCTCTATGAGTACTAACATTAAAGAAAATCTTTCTTTTGATGAGATTCCTGTTGAGATTCTTGATTTCAGTGTCCGAAGACTAAGGAACAAAGAACTTCCCTTGGTCAAAGTGTTGTGGCAAAACCAATCTATTGAGGGTGCAACTTGGGAAACTGAGGCGGATATGCGATCCAAGTACCCGCACCTATTTTCCGCAAACTCCGATCAAGCCGAAGGTACTGTTCTTTCCTAAATCATGCACTTTTGATAAAAGTTGCAGTAGTTCAGCTATCATTTATTATGTGTTCAGCTGTAGTTTCTTGAATTTATGCATTCTATGTTGCATTCGGAGTGAGAAACGATGTGGTGATGAGTCTAACGAATGGTTACAGCT